>NW_006785040.1:564816-588213 GCF_000442215.2 Lipotes vexillifer
CTCCTGCCTGTGAAATCAGCACCTGTGTCCAGAGCCGCAGGGCCCGAGGAGGGCCGTCTCCTCACCGTGGGAAGCCCTCGATCCCACGCAGCCCCACGGACCCCTGCTTCCCACCACCGCGGGCGCGGAGGCCACCCCAGCACTCCACCAGGCCGGACCACACAGCCACGCAGTGACTCGCCCGCCGCAGGTGTCAGAACAGCCTGGGGTGCACCGAGATAGGAGGGGCCTTGGCCCCACTTCTGTGTCATCAGGAGACTTCGCCGCAGGCCCTGAGCCCTCTCTGGGGCAGAAGTAGGGGCTGCGCTACGCGTTACACACACAGCAGTCACTATGGCGCTATCGTTCCCCTTTACAGGTAGGGAGATGCAGGCCGGCACTAGGACCCTCACGAGGTCTGCCTCTGCGCTTGGTAGCCAGCCGGCTCCCCAGGGCCCTAAGCAAACGCCCCAAAGCTCTGCAGGAGCGCTGGGCCAAATCCATGTGACCGGCGGCCCCAGGGATTGCCGAGTCACCGTACATGAATACTGGAAGTATTTTTTCATACGTTGTCCTAAATGTCCGCGTGTATAGGAAGAGTAAAGCAATTGTGGTCCCCAATTTAATGCAATGGGATGTGACCACAGGGAGTGATGTTCACTTATCACGTTGGCAGAAAATTTTAAAAATGTAAAATGCCACTGTTGTGAAGGATGGAGAGAAATAGGCACCCTCATAAACCACCAACAGAAGCAAAAAATTATTATTTACAATCTGGGGCCCAGCTGACAATACGTACAAGACACATGAAATATTCATATGCGATGGCACGATCCTTCACGTCTAAGAACTTACCCACAGATCCTAAAGAAATACTCACAGTTACAGTGGCAAAGGTGTTCACTGCAGCCTTGTTAATAACAGTGGACTGTGAAAAATCTTTTAATACCGTGCTCTACAATGGGAAATTGTATAGGTAATCATCACACACGCAGGCGATGGAATACCAAGAAGGCATTAAAATGATGTAGAAACACCTGATAATATGAAAACTGTGAGTGATAAAACCAAATTACAAAGTGATTGCAATATGATCTCATGTACAAATAAAATTCCTACAATGTGCATAATCCAAAGGAGAGATGGAAAAGTGTTCAAAGAATATTTCCTAGTCACGGATTACAGGCTTATTTTTTTTTCTTATTTGAGTGCTTTAACTTGAATTTTAATTTTCTGATCTTTCTGCAGTGAAACTTTTATCTATGGCATGCCTACTATGTGCAAAGCACTCTTCTGAGATTTCAGAAGAGACCAAGGCAGTCAAACCCGATTTAAGGAGAAAGACGATGGTACACCAAAAAAATTTAAAAAACAAGTGAGATTTTTGAATAGTGACATGAAATAATTAAACAGAGCAATATGTAGAGAGCGAGGATGGGTGGGGAGGTACAGCCAACCAAGGCAGTGGGAAGAGATCCCTCCGAGGAGGAAACATTTCATCTGGCTCCAGAATGAAACCTGAATGATAATAAAAAAACCCCACAACCCAAACAACCAGGACCAGAGCATCCCAGGGGGAAGGCAAGAAAAGGGGGAATCCTGAGATGAGACGGAGATCCGAATAACAGCGCGTGCCTCTCAGAGGCTTCCGTGACCATAGCACGGGTGGGGTCAGGGCAGCTGCCCAGCAGATGCCACGCCCCTCGCACTGACCGTGTCCTTGCTGTGGAGTGGCTGCTCGGCCGAGGTCCCCGCTGTCCAGACCCTCCTGTTCCCCAGGGGGCCTTGGGGCTGGCTCTTGGCACGGAGCGTGGGCACGGTGGACCGTGGCACTCCCACCCAGGTGGACCAGAAGGGGTGTGGTTCCTCCAGACGCTCCCTCTCCGTCTTCCGACTGACATGGGGGATCCTGAGGCTGAGGAAGCAGGGGCCGCAGGAGGAAGGGGTGGGCTGGGAGCACGTGCACCGCACACGTAGAGGCCGGACCTTAAACCCCCACTGCGGGGAGATGTCGGTCCAGCGGGGCGCGGGTTGCGTCTCGCAAGGTGAGTGAGCTCCGGAGATTTAATGTTCAGCAATGAGGCTGCAGTTAACAGCGTCGTATCGCGTGCTTCAAATCTGCTGAGAGGGTAGCGCTTAACTGTTATCCCCACAAAAGAAAAAAGACAAAAAGAAGGAAGATGGTAACTAAATGACGTGATGGATCTGTTAATTCGCTTGATCGCGGTGAAGATTTCATGATGTACACACATATAAAATCATCAAGTTGTGCACCCGGAATAAAGACCATTTTTAACTGTCCATTATAAATCGTCAGCAATAAATTTCCATGGGGTCGAGCCCCTGGGATTTCGAGGCTGTGTTCTGTACAACAGCTAGTTGGTGGCACCCTAATTCCTAATCAATAGCAGAGGTCAGCAGTCACCACAGCACCAGTGAATGGACGGGCTCCAGGAGCCAGAAAACACCCTCTAAGCTTCATCAATCGGATTAAAGACCCCAACTCTCTGGCGTCATCATGAATGAAAAAGCAAATGACATGTCCAACCCCAGCTGGCTGGCTGAACGTGTGGCTGAAACTAATAACTGGTAAAATCTATTAGGCTGGAAAGGAGAACGAGGAGAGATAAATCAGGTGCTAATTATGGGCTGCCGCAGAGAGCGGTGGACGAGCGGAGCCCTGCCTGGTGGCGCACCTTGGCGGGGAGAGTCCGTCACACCTGCGGGCCCCCATCCCTGGCTCGCTCGCAAGGCTATTACCTTAATTATGGAGGGAGGACTCGGGGTTTCCTTGAAATATAAATGAACGTGCCCCATCTAATTATTAAATGTGAGAGCAGTTCAACCATTTTCTCAAGACCGTTAGTGCTCAGAAGGAGAAAGTGCTTGGCTGTTCTTTATTAATTCTGACTTCATTGGCTGAACTGGAGCCAAGTACCTGGGCGAGGAGAGAGTGGTGCAAACACCAGAGTGGCTGTGACACTCACACGTCCCTGAGGAGGGCGAGCGGGAAGACAGCGACCCTCACTCCGGATCTGGACTTCCGAGCTTAACATCAAGCAGCCTGGGAATAAGAAGAATATCAAGGTACGGATAGAACAGAAGAATAGAAGAATAACAGATACCTTTTATTAAGCACTTACTATGTGCAAAGTACCGTGCTAAGCACTTCGCACGTGATCTTTCTTCATCCCCAGCAGCACAAGGAGGTCGATGTCATTTATTGACGAGAAACCAGAGGCCGTAAGGGATCAATCATTTGCCCAAATTGCACAGCAGAAGCAGGATTCGAACACAGGTCTGTTTGACTCCAAACTCTGTATTGTCACCACTCCACCCGGTATCCTGACCATGGTCCAGAGAAAGCTTGTGCTGTGACACATTAATAATACTCCTTGAAACATAGGAAAACACTGTAGTAAACACGGTTTAAACAGGTTTCTCTATGCAGGGCTTTTCAGAGCCTTTACGATGCAAATATGCGTTTTGAATCCACAAGCAGGGGGGTGTGTTGCTTCTCCCAGGTGCGCTGGACCAGGTACTTGGTTCATCTCCATGACAACACAGCCCGGATTCTGCCTCACACAAGAGGATGCCCAGGAGAACAGGGAAGGAGGAAGTCTGCAGCCTTCACTCAGACCTTCTCACTATTGGACTCGAGGCACTAAAACTCAGGAAAGGCCCAAGGGCAGTGTGCATCCCCCTGGCTGAGCCTGACCTGGCACCTCTAGGCTGAGTCCCCTCCCCAGAGACAGAGGGGCCTGAGCTCCCGGTACGGCCACTTACAAAGATGTGGCCTCAGCGTCTGTGGGCCACGAGCCACAGCGGTGTCCCCCCGGTGGGATGGCTGTAAGAACAGATTGAGCTGATTCGAGTGTGGCCTCACAACACCGCCACTGTCATTTCATGTCACTAACCGGCCTCAGGTCGGCTCTTTCTGTGGCCCCAGCTTTCTCGCGGGGCATCTTTCCTGTGTGCGTTTATTAGTTCTCATATTTTCTCACCTTTCAGCCTGAGACACCAACGTCAGAAGAATCGCCATGAGCCACGTGCCACGAGGCTGCATTCTGATTCCTCTTGGTCCCCGATGAGACTTGTGGCCGGTGTGGACCCCACGTCCCTGCACGTGCCACATCTCCAGCTCAGAGGGTGAAGACCCACCTGCAGGCTCCTCCTGCTGCCTTCTTGGCTGAGCTGCTTGGAGACCATCAGCCACTCACTCCAGGGCAGGGAAGACGAAGGGCCAAGATGCACGAGTCCAAGAGGACCAGCTCCCCCCACGGGTCTGACACAGGGACTGTGACGTGTCCTTGGCATTTCCCTGGGATAAGTGGTTCTGCCTCACTCAAGGGTCTGGGCTTTCTTGTGTGATTTTGTAAAATGGTTCGAGACAGGTGTAGGGGCAGTGCCAAAAACAAGGGTGTAAGTCATGGAATAAGGGTAGCTCCTACAGGGAATTTTAACTGTTCATACACTCAAGCAGAAAAAATCAAATGAACATCCACAAACATGCAGTTCTCAGAAATAAATGCTTTGGGTGAGATGCTCTCATTCAGCTCAGATCTACAGAAAGCGGGCTGTGCAGGGGCCCTGGAGAAGGCTTTCATAGTGAACAGATCCGTTCTTCCAGAATATTCGAGTGAGGCCACCTGGAACCCCGCCTCTGCCTTCTTTGTATTCGGAGGTCAAACCCGCCTTGTGGCCTTGCTCCTGCCTGCCTGCCTGCAGTTCCCACTTGTGCTTATGTATAAAGCACAGTGAAGATGCTCCTTCACTGGGCCGGGTTCAGATTTCCTGTCCAGAAGCAACGGTCACTCTGGACACCACGCAAAACCTGTCCGGTCCCAAGGCTCACCACACCCTCACCTCTGTCTTCTGATCCCAAAAGCTGAGACCCCGGGTCGCAGACACCTTCCAGCCACCTGACCCCACCCTCCAGGGCCTGGGGATCACATCTAGGCAGAAAGTGGTCTAGACTTGGGGGGCCCGCAGCTTTCCTCAAGCCTCCAGGCCCACCCCATGCCCCCAGCTCCATCAGCAAGGGTGGCCTCCTGGTTACAGAGAGTCAAGAGGGAGCTTTCCTTGGACACAGAAGAGAAAAGTCTTCAAAGGGAGAGTTTGGGGAGGAGGTGGGAGAGCCCTGAGGGGGGCCTCACCCTGGGGCAGCTGTCACCCCACATTTTCCCGTGGGCCTGGCTGGATGCTCGGACGCAGACAGCCTACCCCCGGCCCCCAGCCAGGGGACAGTCTGCCCGACCCACAGCCCAAAGACCCGCCTTGAAGGCTCACAGGAGAAAGGGTCCCCGTGTCCCTGAGTGACAGCCAAAGGAGCAACACAGAGGGAAGGGGGGAGAGGCCACAGTTTCTGGGTCCCTGCCTCCTGGGAGCCTGCCACCCACCCCGGCTGTGCAGGGTAGGGTGGAGGGACCCAGGCAGGCCAGCTGAGGACAGGCCAGGACATCTGCCCCGAAAGGCCCCGGCCCCTGCGTGCCAGGATCAAGGTTCCATTTGCCGCCCAACTCATCCATTATTAACCGTGATGACCGTGATACCTTTTACGGGGCTTTTCATCTCCAAACCACTTTAAGCTCAACGGTTTAATCTGAACGTCAGCGTCCCTGCCCTTTACACGCAGGGTCCTTTTCTGCGCTGACAGAGTGATTCGTGAAAACCACATGGAATCCAAGAAGCTGGGTCCTTTGGCGGGGAAAAGAAAACTCTCCTAATGCAAGATTGCTTTATTTCCAAAGTCAAAGTCATTACCTAAAGATAAACTAAGGGAAGTTCTTACTATTTGTGTGTTTTTTCTCTTTTTTCAAGTAAGGAACGTGATTTAATTGTAATTAAAAAGATGTAATTAAAAAGAAAGAGCCACACTTCCCCAACCTTCAAAACAAACAACCCCCCAAAAAATCACCATTGTGAAAATATCCTCCTGTGTGCACAGAATGTGCCCAGCTCAGCGTCCAGACTTTAAAGCAGCAGCAATTCTATTTGTGACTAAAGTTTCTTCTCCTGATGGGAACTCATCCTGACTGCACTGGCCTTCCTTAAATAAGTGCATCCCCATGGCCACCTGCACCCAAGCCTTCTCCCCTCTGCTGCCTCCTAGACCGAGTGTCCAGGGGATCCACGTGCCGGGACACTGGCGGGCTGCCGGGACCCACGCTGTTCTATGTGGCGCGCCCAGGGAAGGATCTGGGCAGCTGAGGCCTGGAGGGGTGGGGGGGAGGGGGACGTGTCCTTCCCCTGTTCAGGGAGGGCTGGGAGGGTGGCTCTGCTTACAGAACACCCTTGGGTCGACCTGTTCCCTCGCTGTGGCCCAGTCACTCCGTCCAAATTTCGCAATGACAGCCCTCAGACTCTGCATCCCTTTGGGGACGTAGGAGATGCTCATCTCAGATGCTCGGGGTAGGGAAACCTTCTTTCTGCTGGACAGCATCTCGATGCAAGATGTTTTTGGAAAACTATAAAACAGTCACTTTCCTCTCATTGTCGTTGGTCTGGATAGCACGCACTTCATGTGCACGTGGGGATTGGGCTTTTCCTCCGAGAATCAGGCGTGGGTCCCCAAGAAGCCATCTTGTAACCAGGTGAGGGTCCCCCTGGACGAGCCCCTAGCATCATCCCACATGATGGGAAGGCAGCCACTCAGCCCAGCCGTCGGAGCCCCCATGGCTCAGGCTCCCCAAGATTCACAGCTCACCTGAGGCCCCAGGCTCTTTCTCCAGGTGCCTCTCGCGTCCTCAGGACCCACGTACCCACATGAGTTCTTCCGCAGCAAGATGCAAACCCTTCAATGTTAAACCATCAGACTGTCATCCCTAAACTGCTAATGCCTTCCTCCCCTGGGGCGGGGGTCCTGACTGAGGCTGGCCTCCGGGTCCGGTCCCGGTGTGTGTCCCCAGGCTGGTGGCATCTTATCCACCCTACCCACCCGCTGTGGCCTGGGTTTTCGGCTTCCTGCCTCTTCCCATTCTCCTGGAGCCCAGGAAGGAGGATGGGGCTGGGTCAGCTCTGTCCCACCAGTGGGCAGACCTGGGGAAGATGCATCCCTGGGCCTGGGCATTTCCATTTGGAGGGTGGAGGGCAGTTGGGTAGATTTCGCAGACCCCTTCCATCCTCATCCACAGGTAGCCCCACCTCTAAGGGTTGCTGACTTTCCTAACAAGTCACTTCCCCCACCCTCCTTACCCCTCCACCCACCCACCCATGGCAGGTTCTAGGCACACCTGGCTTTGGGAGGTGTCCTGAGGGCAGTCCAGGAGATGAACAGATTGGGACAGAAGTGCGGGCCCCCTGATGCAGCAGTGCATGCCGGGGCTCTGCCAGTGGCCGGCAGAGCGGGTGGGGGGATGGAGATCCAGGCCTGACCAAGCCAGGGGCATCAGAGCACACGCTGGACGTGCCCCTAGGGAGAGGCCAAGAGAAAGTCTGGGTCCAGGTGGACCCAAGGCCACATCCGAGATGCACAGCTCGGTACACGGCCAAGGTCTGTCTTCCCGTTCAGGCAAGTGACTGTCCCAGAGCCGGGATGGGTCAAGGACATGTAGCCCAGAGAGGACCCCGAGCCCTGGAGGAGCTGCCTGCCATTCACTGGGGCCTGTGACACAGTGGGTCCTACCCATCATGCCTCCAAGTGGGATGAGAGTGAGGGGAGTACACTGAAGCCCTGGGGACTCAGCACAGCAGCCACAGCTCACAGGACGGTGAGAGGTGGAGTGGGGACCCAGACGCAGCTGGGCGCATGGTGCCCACCCTGAGGGCGACCCCTCCCTCATGAGGGCACCGCCCGAGTCTCCTGGGTTGCCTGTGCTCCCTGGGAAGGCTCCAGGGGAGGACCTTGCTGCCTCTTCCAGCTCCGGTGCTGCTGGCACCTTGGCGTGTGGACACCACCCTCCAGTCTCTGCCTTCGGGGTCACGTGGGCTCCTCTCTGTGTGTCTCTTCCCCTCGCCATCCCCCCGCCCCCATCTCTGGCCTCTTCTAACAAGGACACCAGTCCTGCTGGATTCGGGCCCACGCTTCTCCGGCGTGACCTCATCTCAGTTACACCTGCGAAAACCTGGTTTCCAGGCAAGGTCACATCCACAGATGCGGAGTCAAGACTTTGACACGTTCTGGGGGACACAGTCCAGCCCACATCAGGCACGAAGCAGAACTTCAGTTTCCACAAAGCAGCGGGCCACGGGTGCCCATCGTCAAGGCCAGAGCCTTGAAACCCCGCTCCGGTGACTGGAGTGCCCAGGAGGGCCAGTCTCTGGGGACAAGAGGGGAATTCGGTCACTGAGGCAGGCATGGCCACAGAGGGCGGGACGCTGATGCAGGAGCCGACATCAGGACCAGCAGAGGGGCGAGGCTGGCTGAGCTAGGAGCTGTTCCAGCCACTCCAGTCGCTGTGCCCAGGCTGGAGCTGGATTCTGAGGCCCAGAGGAATCTGCTGGGATGGCGGGGGGCGGGGGCGGTGAGGGGGTGGAATTTGGCTGTGCTGGCAGAAAACTGGGAGACAGGAGGCTGCCAGGTCATTACTTGAGGGCTGCTCTTTAGAGCTAAGAGCATCTCATGTACAGTAAGAACAAAGATAACTACTCAATTAACTGAAAGTAAACTCTGCCGCATCCACTTGACGGACAGTTATCTAGTTATAAAGCCCACGTAAAAGCACAGGCCTGCTGGTGACGCAAGTGAAGACGTCCTACGTTCAGGAACTCGGCAGCTGCATCTTTTTTTTTTTTTTTCTGGCGTTATGCGGGCCTCTCACTGTCGTGGCCTCTCCCATTTGCGGAGCACAGGCTCCGGACGCGCAGGCTCAGCGGCCATGGCTCACGGGCCCAGCCGCTCCGCGGCACGTGGGATCTTCCCGAAACCGGGCACGAACCCGCGTCTCCTGCATCGGCAGGCGGACTCTCAAGCACTGCGCCACGAGGGAAGCCCGGCAGCTGCATCTTTTTAACCTCTGCGTGGGAAGGAGGTTTGAGGGGTTGATTTTGAGACTGGGGTGACTTTCCCCCTACTTTTCTCTTCTCTTCCAAATTGATATCAGTGAATACGATCTGATGATAAGACACACTTTATTTTTAAATCCTCAATTAAATGACACAATTAGAGAATAGGAAATTCCATTACTTCAAATGAGCAGAAACCCCTTTGTGCTGTGCTCTTGCTGTCAATCTTTCTAAAATGGTGCACGTGTTTTCCTGCAGAAGAAACCACAGCCATCCTCCTGGGATGTTTAGGGAGCTTGTCAGACACCAGTGGTCTATCTTCAGGGCGCTGTAGCAAACGGGGCCCCAGGAGACCCACTGGGAAGTCTTAGAATAGCATGTTCTGGAGAGCTCAGATGATGTGCTCTTCTAGGCGGGCGTGAAGGAAACTGGCAGGTGTCCTACCCAGGTCAGCTTGTCTGAGTCAAGAGCCCACGCCCTCTACCCATGGAAGACCCCAACATGGAGGAGGGCCCTGGGCTCCCCCCGCTTCTTGTGGATACGATGGGCAGGCATGTTGGGTCAAAGCAGGCACATATTTCTGGTTTTGAAAGTCTGCCACCACCCGCTCATTAGTGTTCATGCCAAAGAATTGCAAACTTAAGAAATCACTTAATTTCATCATGAGTTTGTTCCAAGAAATGGCACCTTCCCACAGACAAATGTTCATCTCTGGCGAGCGGAGGGATGCAGGCGTTTGCGGGGCATGCTCGCGCCCTCTCGCAGGAGCTGGACCTCTCTTCCTGCCGCATCTGTTCCCCGGGTGCTTTTCTTTAAGGGTGTAAATTTAAGATGGTTATTACTTTTCCTAGCATTTATTGTATTCATTGCTCAAACGTTATCAGAAGAAATCCATTTTCTTTATAAAACGAAAGCAAATCCTTCCCTTTATATTTGCTCAACAGAAAATGTATTTTACAATAGTTAGCTACTCATGGCGCAGTCTGGACACTTTATTGAACTTCTCTAAGTCTGAGAGGACACGCAGTGTGATTTATTAGCTCAGCGAGGTGGTGATAACAGTGACGATTTTGCCCAAACTTGATATTTGCTAGACGCTGTGCGTTGCCTCCTTGAATCCTTTAGACAACTCAGACCTTGAGAAGTTAAAGCAAATGCCTAAGTTCCACCGGGAAACAAACTCTAGCATAAACTAATTTTCTGTTGCACAAATCTGAACTTAGGGATCGGCATCTGACTAGGCAAGGAGGTATTAATAGCTGGGGTAGTAGCCAAAACTCAGTGTATAGAGAGTGGGGTGTAGCTTGTTCGAAAGAAAAATTAACTGATTTACTGGAAAGCAACTTGATTCCCAGTTGAGAAATTTCGTTTTATCCCAGAAGCCACAAAGGGAGTTGGGTAGGGTTATTAAAAAATTAAAAGCAGTAAGAATCTGCTGTTACTCCGGGATGTAAAATGAGTCACTCCTTTGATTTAATACAGGAGTAGGGATTTGACATGTAATATGTATGTTGAAGACAGCCTGAGTGAATAGTGTGTGTTTTTTATGCTTGACAAGAAGGAGGAGAAATAGGATTTGGAAAAGGGACAGTGGCTTGTGAAAGTCCTATGTTCAGTTTAATGCAACTTAAAATGCTATTCATTTATGGTTTTCTCTAGATGCTAGACTTGCGGATTTCCTTCTATCTACTTTTTTCTCTATGTTCTAACAATTAATAATGAGCATGTGTTAACCATGTAATTTTTAAAGGTCGTTTATTCAGTTAATGAGATTGGAACTTGGGAATAAAAATACCCTCAGGAAATCAAGCCTTGAAATGTACAGATGAGTCACAACAGAAGGACTCACGGC
Source organism: Lipotes vexillifer (assembly GCF_000442215.2). Taxonomy (NCBI): domain Eukaryota; kingdom Metazoa; phylum Chordata; class Mammalia; order Artiodactyla; family Lipotidae; genus Lipotes; species Lipotes vexillifer. Next base: position 575,591 of record NW_006785040.1, read on the forward strand.
CCCCTAAAGAGACAGCAGTTCCGGGGCCAGGACGTAACGGGCAACGGAGGGCCAGCCCTTCGACCACAGCAACAGGCTCTGTGGGGAGGGGCCATTGCCTCCAGGTCACCTGCTGCTTCGGGGGGTGCAGTTTCAGAAGAAGACACACCCTCGACACCACCGCAGCTGGCCGTGCCCACCCCGACACCCACCACCCTGAAGAAGGGGGCCCAGGGTAAGGGGATGCCAGGAGGTTTCTGCTCTGCCCTGAGAAGGCTGTGCTAGCAGGTCCCCACCAGGCCACCTGGGCTTCCCCAGGACAACAGGGTGGGAGGCCGTCACAGTCTTCCTGGTCCGCATCCCAGCTCCCTCCCCGAGCTCTGTCTGCCCAAACCATCTGTCACTCAGCCACCAGCTTCTCCACTTTCCCCTGTCTTGTCCGCCTGCAGCCCCCGTGAGACGGGGAGCAAACCCCAAAGCCCACCTCTCTGCTGTGCACGCCCGGAGTCTCCATCAGGGTCTGGGGCCGATGCTCTGATAGCCTCCGTACTCAGTTCGCTATCAGGGCAGCCAGGCTGAGTGAACAGCAAAGGAAAAACCCTTCCAAGGGTGACCTTTGAACGTGTCAACCCCTTCACAGAAAGAAATCGCCACAGACCCCAAAGGGACATTTCCTGAGAGCATGGCGAGTGCTGAGCGCTGGCCATTGGCTAATCCTTCAGCTAAATAGTAGCCGTTAGCTTTCTGCTGTCCTCGGCTAGCGAGACAGACATGTACATCCACAGAGTATGCACACACGCACACTCACACATAGCGTTCCGTCTCAGCAGTAACACACACACGTACAAATACACACACACACACACTCACACATAGCATTCTACCTCACCATTAACACACATATATAAATACACACACACACACACAAGTACACATAGCGTTCTGTCTCAACAGTAACACACACATATATAAATATACACACACACACAAATACACATAGCGTTCTGTCTCAGCAGTAACACACACACATACAAATACACGCAAACACACATAGCATTCTATCTCAGCATTAACACACATACATGAATACACACACACACACAAACACACATAGCATTTCATCTCAGCAGTAACACACACACATACAAATACACACACACACACAAACACACATAGCATTCTGTCTCAGCATTAACACACATATATAAACACACACACACACACAAATACACATAGCGTTCCATCTCAGCAGTAACACACATATATAAATACACACACACACAAATACACATAGCGGGGCTTCCCTGGTGGCGCAGTGGTTGAGAGTCCGCCTGCCAATGCAGGAGACACGGGTTCGTGCCCCGGTCCGGGAAGATCCCACGTGCCGCGGAGCGGCTGGGCCCGTGAGCCATGGCCGCTGAGCCTGCGCGTCCGGAGCCTGTGCTCCGCAGCGGGAGAGGCCACAACAGTGAGAGGCCCGCGTACTGCAAAACAAACAAACACACATAGCATTCTATCTCACCATTAACACACATATATAAATACACACACACACAAATACACATAGCGGGGCTTCCCTGGTGGCGCAGTGGTTGAGAGTCCGCCTGCCAATGCAGGAGACACGGGTTCGTGCCCCGGTCCGGGAAGATCCCACGTGCCGCGGAGCGGCTGGGCCCGTGAGCCATGGCCGCTGAGCCTGCGCGTCCGGAGCCTGTGCTCCGCAACGGGAGAGGCCACAACAGGGAGAGGCCCCCCGAAAGAAAAAAAAAAAAAAAAAAAAAAAAAAAAAAAAAAAATACACATAAGCGTTCCGTTCAGCCATAACACACACACATACAAATACACACACACACACAAACACACATAGCATTCTATCTCACCATTAACACACATATATAAATACACACACACACGCACAAATACACATAGCGTTCTGTCTCAGCAGTAACACACACATATATAAATACACATATACACACAAACACACAATGTTCTGTCTCAGGAGTAACACACACACACACACAAATACACACACACAAACACACATAGTGTTCTATCTCACCATTAACACACATATATAAATATACACACACACACACAAATACACATAGCGTTCTGTCTCAGCAGTAACACACACATATATAAATACACATACACACACAAACACACAATGTTCTGTCTCAGGAGTAACACACACACACATACACACACACACACACACACACACACACACACACACACACACACACAAACCGGCAGCGTATCTTTGTCTGAAGAACCAAGAATCCTGCACCACGCGTGAACATTAACCGTTTCCCTGAACACTTTCCTGCCCCTTAACACATGACCCCCAGCACCCACAGACAGAGCAGGCCTGAGCAGGCATCCTGGGAGCCCTGCGACCGTGGACGGCAGGGCCGAGCCTACGAAACCGCTCGTAATCACCATTTCCTTTGACTTAGAAAGGAAACAGGCATCTCAGACTCGATATTTTCCTAGTCACGTGATTTGAGGAGGAAAAATGTTCCCCAGGGACTGAAAGTTCAGAAAATGACTTCCTCCAGGGGAAGTGAGCGATGACTTCACTGGAAGGTGGACTTTGGTGTTAATTAGTTGTTTTTTGATCTCGTGCTGTCAGTGACAGAGGGTCTCAGAGGGGAATTAACTGTGCTTAAGTCTCAGGCTGCTGAGAACCAAAACACTCTGCAAGGAAGATTCCACCCAATTAACATGAAACTTTGAGCCAATTACATAGGCAATAAAATAGATGCCGCCATGCAAGGCAGCCAGTCGAGCCCCAGAGCTGAAGAGAGAGGAACGCAGGGGGCAGACCAGCTCAGGTGGCCTGTCCTCTCCCTTCTTCAAAGTCATGGGCAGAGAAGGTCATTTCCCATCTCCTGTGACATGCCCCCCCCCCAAAGAGCGATGCCTGGGGCCACTGAGTGGTCACAAGGGTGCCGCTCAGATTCCGATCATCCGGTTATCAATACACAGATAAGTAAACCCATAGTCAATCGGCTAGTTCATCAGTCCGCCGGTCAGTTGTCACCAGGACACACGCCCTCCCCGGCCTTCATTTTGGTACCATCGTTTTGTGGTTATTCTTCCTGCTCAACAAAAGTTATTGCAAGGTCGCACACGTGCCCATATTTTACTACTAGAAACAAACGATCACAAAGCCCGAGCGGTTGGGGGGCTCGTTTGTCCTCCGAGAGCACCCACCTTGCCTCTGCCCGCTGCTTAAAAGACTAATCTGTAATTCAGAAAATCCCTCCATCCGGCAAGGTGGGCCGGCTTTACGTTAAGCGCCGTTTTAAAGAAGAATGAAAAGCAAACTGTCAATTCCAAAGTAATGAAGGCAATTGGCACATTTGAGTTCACAGATTCACCCTAATTGTCACCATCAGTGAAGAGCTTGCTAATGTGCCCTTTATCCTTTGAAGAATGTCAGGGGAAAAGAAGACTTGGCAAAAAGTCGAAAATCAAACAAGGTCCAAATATTTTGCATTCCCCAGTGTCCCTAACTCCTGAGCGGACAAAGCCCTGGAAATTGTTTCTGAACAATGATGGAGAAGTGCAGCTACAAGCAAGGAGCCTAAAGTGCTAAGAGCCCTCTGGTCACCAAATACGGAAAACAGCGCCGCAGCCAGTCACTCCAGTGCGACCCAAGGTCTTCACTGGAGACCCAAAGAGACCTGGCTAGAAACATTTAGGAGAAAAGGAAAGACTGGGGTGTATCTTTTAAGTATTAGCTATCCATGATTTTGCCCTAATTATTGAATTTTTCTGAGTGTGCTTTCTTCATCAAAAAGAAGGTAAGATGTAGAAACTCTTGCACATGCCAGGTCCAAGATTCCTCCCCTCACTCCTCAGCCAGGATCCGTGCCCCGCTTCTCTACTGCACCTGCCACACTGGCACCTGTGTGTCACTCAGAACCCCAGCGGCAGGTCAGCCTCATCCCCACGGTCAGAGGGGACCTCATTCACTTGGCTCTGAATCTACCGCCTGCTCGGGCACCGCCGGGCACAGTCAGGGGAGAGGAAAGAGAGATGCACGTATTGAAGGTCTGGGCTCGGAACTGACTGCACAGGGTCTGTGAAGAGTGTGTCCTTAATCCAATTTTACAGAAGAGGAAGTCCAAACTCTAAGAAAGTTCAGGCATCCAGTCAGTGCTGCAGCTGGGATTAGAATCCGGGATTCTTCATCAAACCCCGTGCGTGGCTCTCTCCACCGGACACGTGTCCAGGCTCACGTGTTCATTCCAAGTCAGGAGAAAAGGCTACTGCAACCCCAATGAAGGTGCTGTGTCCTGACAGCCCCTGAGGATAGAGGCGGGTCGAAGCTTTATGTAAATATTTTTAACTTAAATATATGTGTACACTGCCTATATAAGGATATGTGTATATACATGAGGTTAAATATATACAAAGAGAGGTCGGTGACATTGGGCCTGATTCCCATCTTCTGAAACTGTCCGGGAACAATGCCACCCCATGACAGAAGGGTGAGCATTTGGCCCATTACCAAGAAATCACCTACTTTTATCCTTGAGAATAGGAAGGGACAAACGTGCTGACTCACAGGGAGATAGCTGCCAGGAAGCCCCCTCTCGAAGGCCTTCCTTCGTGGGGGACCAGGACACCAGACTACTCCCAGCAGGATGCACGGCGGCCGCCCAGTGCCTGTCTTGTCCAACCTCAGGGCTCCTCCAGTCCGCACGCAGGGTCTCTGGGCTGCGAGCATTGGGGGCCTGGGCCGGGCCACTGTCCCAACCAGCCATGGGACTTGGGGAAAAGCTCTTCCCATCTGGGACCCAGTTTTCCCATCTGAAACATCTCTTCCATCTTCCCCAAGTTTGAAAGGATGTGTTTGGAGGCCAGAAGTTGTAACTTGACTCAGTCAAAATATCCATTGATTCAAATTCGGGACCTTCAAACTTTGGGATTGCCAGCTAAAACACAGGATGCCCGGTGTAAGTGTACCAAATACAATATTCGGGACATACTAAAAATGCATTTGTTGTTTATCTGAAATTCACACTCACCTGAGCTCCCTGGATTTTTACTTGCTAAATCAGGGAACCCTGCCTGGGCCAAATCCAACCTGCCGCCTGCTTTTTAAATAAAGTTTTATCGGAACAGCCATGGGCATTCATTTGCCAGGGTCTACAGCTGCTTTGGCAGGAAGACAGTGGAGGTGAGTAGCTGTGACAAAGACCACCTCACCTGCAGAGCCTAAAATATTTACTATGTGGCCCCTCACCGAAAAAAAAAAAAAGTGTTTTCCAACCCCTGATTTAGATGATGTACAAAGTTGACCCAAATGGTTTGTCATCCGTAACCCATAATTTGACATGTTAGCAGGTTTGTGTACTTAACAGTTATTTAATATGTTTCTTTGCCCCACAGATGACAAACTCCTGGCACTACTATCTTATACAACATCAGGACACTGGCAGTCCTTAACACTGCCCACGCTAATCATATAGACGGTCAACACGTACTGTTAAGTTTGTACACCCTTCTCCAGAGGCCCGGTATGCACGTGAGGGTGAGTGGATGAACGTTGCCTGTGGACCTCTAAGCTGGAGCATCAGTGCCCACAGCTAACCTAAGAGATGCGAGCCCAGGAATTTGCCTTAATCTCCATTTCAGCCTGTCCTGAGGGAGGTTAAGATGGTACCCTTTGGATCGGGAATACGATACAGGACACTGCATTCAAGACAATGCTCTTTATTGTAAACAGAATAAAGTCCTCAGGAAAGACTTAGCACATCGGTTCCCAGCAAGGACTGCCCAACTGGTCACTTTGTTCCATTAAGCAAATATTTTTCATAGGCAAAGGCTGACGCATTTCATTTCCAGGACACAATGGAAACATCCGCTGGATTTCTTGAGGTCTCATGCCGGAGCCAACATCTTAAGCCCAGAATCACATGTACTCCTCTGTCCTGCCTTAAACCCTCTATTGAAAGCTTTCCCAAGAGCTTTGAAAGGGGCCGCTCGCTCATCTCGCAAAGAAACCCCAAGATGGGCCCTTATTCCTCCGTTTCAAAGGAAGAACGAGAAGCTTTTAAAGTCTCACAAAGGAGGCAAGAAGCAGCAATCTCTCCAGCTGACAAGTGCAGCTGAGGGTGTGAGGAAGGAATTTGAGAAGACCCTGAAGAAGGGGGTGAGTGAAAACAGGAGAAGCTGAGGCAGCTCAGGGCCGGGGACCAACATGGCATCTCCCCTGGCAGCATCCGCAGTGTTTGCACAGGGCATCACCTGGGCCAGAAGAGATGAGCTTTATGGATAAGTGTCCACTAACGTGAGTGGCTTTCCAAATACTAGTGCTTGTCTGACCAGCTCCAAAGCAGAATTTTGAAGGTGTCTCTGTGGAGCAATGGGTAGTGCATTGGACTTCCAAAAGCAGAATTTTGAGCCTTTCTAGGAGTCAGGTTAGGTCCAATGGCAGAGCTCCGGGCTGGGCTCAGAAAGGCACAAATCCACCTGTGTCTACAGCGGCCAGGTGAGATGCAGGAAGGGACCCTGGAATTCACAAAGGGCTTTGAGAAGTCACAGTACTCCATCAGTGTTTATTTCCACCCCAAATTCCCTTTCTTCTCTTTGCAGTCCTAACTTACTCTCGATTGCAGGAAATCCAAACCTACAAAGTCATTCTTATGCAGAAAATTATCCACTTTATGATTGCATCTCTGCTTCATGGCAGCACAGTGGACACTTGTAATATCTTTAAAACAAGATGACTTTTCCGTGCCCTTTTCAAGGACTAGGCTGTTATACAAATAACGTGCTCTTCTCTGGCTTTGCTATTTCACGTCTGAGTGAGGGGGGTTTGCTTGATCCACAGTGGCCTAAGCAGGGGCCATGGAGCTAAAGTGTTATATTTGTTTTCTCTCCATAGCTCACCAAACATACCATGGAGGCTCTGTTCTTTGTTCAATGCGTGACTAAAGGCCCTTTGATGGCACCAGGAAGACACTTTGCATTCTTGTGACTTCCTTTTTTCTAGGTGGAGTGTCCAGAAAATTAGAATGGGAGTCAGAAAACCTGGGTTCTGACCTTGGATCTGCCACTGGGCAGCTCTCTGACCTCTGGCAGTTTATTTCCCCCTCTCTCTCGGCCACTGTTTTCTTGCTTATAAGATGAGAGCTTGAACTCCACCTGGGCTGGCTGGCCTGACTGGCTAGGGCCATAACTGGTTGGTGACATTTCCCACAGGGCCATGGCGAACAGCCCCACATGTGTGCACCCTGTGTGCTGGCCTTGGGCTCTCAGGGGCCCTGACAGACAGGGCATTCTAGGCGGTCACGGCCAAGAGAGCAGAGTGTAAGTGCCCCAAGCTCCCCTCCTTCCCACAGTCAATCACAGTGACCCAAACCAGGGCTTCTCAGACTTCTCTGTGCGCATGGGGATCTCATCAAAATGCAAGTCCAACTCAGTACATGCGAAACGGGGCCCAACATCCTGCAGTTCCAAGAAGCTCTCGGGTAAGGCCCATGCTGCTGGTCCGGAGACCACACTTTGAGTAGCAAGGATCTAACCCATGGAAAAGACAAGACAATGTTGTTACAAAGGACTTTGGTCTCAGTCATGGGTCAGTCACTGTGCTTTTTGATACAGTTTGCTCCAACTGATTAGAGACATATGAGACCAAGATCAAGTGGTCAGACGTCCCTGATTCACTCCTCCAAGACACTCTCCACCAGCTGTCCCTCAGGAAGGGAAGGGGGCCCGCATGGGGAGGTGAGAGGATGAGGGTGCACCAGGCTATGCTCACAATTGCGAAGCAGGTGCAGGGGACAGCAGCCTCTGCTCAGGGTCCGGGGGACAGCTTCAGTCAGCGCCCAGGACATACTGAGTGGCCCTTGGAGTAGAGCCCCAGCTACTCCAGCTTTAGCATGCTTCAACGGGCAATTCAAGAAACCAGTTCAATCCACAAGGCTCCATGGAGTCTTCACGTGCTTGCTTCCTTTGAGACATCTTGAGCCCAAGTTAAGAATCTTGCGATTGGCACTTGAGTATTCCCACCAGAGAAATCCCGCCCTGCTAGGGGTTGGTTTCCTTGACCTTCAAGGGGAAGAAAATGTCTCACCTGTTCATTTAGGCTTGTGCCTGAGAGAGCAAAAATAACCACAGGTATTGAAGCTACCATGAGGGATGGTCCATTGCAAGACGTTGGTACAACAGAAGATGCATCAGTAGGTTTTTTGTTGGTGGTGGGTCTTCAAGGGTGGAAGTGAGTTCAGGCCATAGAAGCAGTGGAACTGTCCTGAAAATGGGAAACCATGTTCTCAAAACTCATAACAATTATTTGAGAGCGTGTTAAATGTCAAGCACCACGCTAGCCACATTCCATTTTGTTTTGTAGAAGGCCCGAAGTGATCATTTGTCACAGGGATATCCAGTAGTCACTGGAAGAAATGTCCCATGCCTAGGGTTGTCAGGTAAAGTACAGGATGCCCAATTAAATTTGAATTTCAGATTTAAGAAGCGATACAATTTCAGCACTTCCCAAATATTGCAAGGGCATTCATTATTTATCTGAAATTCAAATTTAGCTGGGTAGCCCATATTTTTATTTTCTTCAGTCTGGCTGCCCTTTCCGTGACCTAAGTAACACGTTTAAATTTAGACCGGAGCCCAGAAAGCCCATCTGTTTGAGGTAGGATGGGAAAAAGCCAAAACTGTGGTGGCTTCCCCCAGTGCAGAATGTTAAAATGGCAAGAAGGTTTGATGAGAAGCTACTGTTTAGCATTGATACATATGTCTCTGTTTGGAAATACTAAGAAAACCTCCAAGTGTAAATATCTTTATTCAAATTACTCACTTCTTAGACATTGAGGAAAAACAGTTATCAAAAAATAGAAACAAAGTGCTTGGAGGGAAATAGAAAATACTATTCACTCTACAGATGAGAAAGTACGTGTGGGTTTTCAATTGTGCTGCTTTCCATCAGCCAGCACAGTCTGCATCCCCAGCTTGATCCATCCAGTCTCCTGAACCTGAACCCTGGGTCATCTTACTCACTTGCCCACTCACTCACCTGTCCAATTGTTGACAACTGGCGGAGAGTTTATTCATCAACACCCAAGGTCACCATCCCTCCTCAGTGCCCAGACACTCCCGCTGCTTTGGGTTAAGCCCTCAGTGACTCTGTCCCGATTCACGCATCTCCAGCTGGTCTCTCTTGAATCCACCTTCCACCTCCTACTGAATGATCTTCCCGAAACACAGATCCAGTCCTAGCCTTCCCTGGGGGGATCTGACCCCAGCTGACCTTTCCCCACATCTCCCCACCTGATCGAGCCAAGAGGCCGTCCCCCTACACACGCCTCTTGACGTGATCATGTCAAATTCCTGCAGCTCCCTAAACACATCGTATTCATGCGTGCCTCCATGCCTCTTGCCCAGACCATTCCCTCCCCTGAGGCATCATCCCTTTCATCTTTGCCCAGATACTCACATGAGTTCCACAGGTCAGTTTAGCTGGGTCTCCTCTGGGTCCCTATGCACCCCACGCCATAGCCCTTAAAGCATTGTGGTCGAATGATGGTCATAGCTCTTCCTCCTAGACAGTGAGCTCCTTGGGGACAGGACTTGACTTATTCACTGTTATAACCCAGTACGCCTCCAAGACGGCCCAGTCTACACCCCCAGGATCTTGCACTCGTACAGTCTCCTCCCACTTTGAATCAAGACTGGCCCTGCGTGACCAAGAATGTGGTGCAGATGACAGAGTGAGACCCTCAAAGCAGGGTCATCGAAGGCTTTGGGTAGCAGCCCCTGCTAGATCTCCTGGATCACTCACCAGGGGAAGAAGCCACACGCAGTGAAGATACCAACCAGCCCCACGGAGAAGGCCTTGCGTAGAGCATCTGAAGAGAACCAGCAACGACTTGCCAGCTGTGTGATGGAGCCACCTGGGAGGTGGGTCCTCCAGCTGCAGCCTGGCTCTCAGATGAGACTGCACCCCAGACACCATCTGACTGCACCTGTGTGAGAGATTTCAAGGGAGAACTGCTCAGGTAGGTACTTTCCAAATACCAGACCAAGAGTGATGGTGAGAGATAAAAAAAAATGATTGTTGTTTTAAGTCTTAATTTTTGTGACAATGCAGCATTAGATAATAGGAACAAATGCACACACACACATATATTGATATAAAATAACTATACTGATTTTGTGTAATGCATCCAAGGTCATTTGTTCGTTCATTTGTTGAAAAGTCTTTTACTGAACACCAACCATGAGCTAAGCATGGTGCCTCAAGGACAGACAGAGGTGAAAAGATAAGACCCCCGTCCTCAAGGATTTGGAGGCACATTCAAATTAATGTTTAGATTGTTTGGTGAGACGCAGTGCCTGACTTTAGAGTAAGACATATCCGACTGAATCTTTTATCCTTTAGGAACTAATAAATGCAGCACATTGAAAACTCGAGTTAATTGCTTTACAGTCATTTAACTTTTTTATTTGTTTGTTTACATATTCAAAACTAGCGTCATCCAGCTTTTTAAACTTTCTCATAAGAGTTAGCTTCAAATGACTTAGGCATTTCCAAAATCCAACTCTACCTTCAAAAGTGAAGTTTTGCCCATACTGAGGCTAATCCAAAGAAAGGCCAGTCGTTTCCAAAAGAGGCCTTCCAAGAATGACCTGAGCATTTGCTCACTTGCCGCAACAGGGGGTCAGCGTATGGGCTACCCCAGAGATCCCTGTAAAAGATCCATTGTAAAAGGTCCCCTCTGAGGGATAATTTCTATGTTTGTGAAAAAGCCCCAGGACATCATTTACCACCTCTGGTATATTTTAGCGGAACACAGCTTCATCTGCATCATGCATCTGGTTCAACAAATTTTGTTGAGCATTTACTATGTGTCAATGAACCAGCACTGGGATGCAAAGCAAGGAGAAAAGAGGCTGCTCACCCTCCAGGATCTTGAGTTCTCCTTGAGGAAATAAAACGCGAACACTGAAACAACTTATGACCAAAATAAGATGTAAAATCTACAGAGAAGGCAGGGCTGGGAGAAGCTATTCGGAGGTCTTCATTTTTGAGGTACTAAGAGGCAGAGATGAGCCGCAAATGCTCCAGGTAGAACTGCCAGCCAACTTCAGGCTATTATTTCAAGGACCTCAAGCTTTTCAAGACGGCTCTGACTGCCCCGAAACATCTCCCGGGGCACCGGGGTAAGATCACTCACAGGAACTTGATGGGATGCAAATATGTGAAGTTTTCTATTTATAGAAAACCATGTGGTATGGAGAAGCAGGCAGGCACCGGGGTTTGGGAGCCCTGAATTCCAACTCAAGTTTTGCTGCCAACATTTGGGCAAGTTACCGGGATGTTATGAAACTCCAACAAGATAAAAGATGTGAAAAGCTTTACAAAGTTGAAATGCTCCATGGTAATCCCAGGACAGAGAGCCTGCAATGCCCTAAACACAGCAACCCAAGTGAATGAACAAATTGGCTGGCAAGGAGGTCGGGTTTTTAAGGCCTGAGATATAAGGTTCCGTTTCAAGAGGGGAGGGGGAGCTTAGCTTGGAGGGCTGTCTGAGACAGGGAGGTTCAGGGAGGGCTTTATGAGATTTTGGAAAGTACTGGAATGTGACACAAAAGGGAGAGGAGGTTTCCGGACGGGGGCTCGAAAGATGCATGACTCATTTTACCAGGGTCTCAAATGTGCCCAGGGCCATTCCTGACCAATTTGCTGTCCGTTTAGCTGAAGAGGGCTCAGGAGGACTGGGTCCTAGATTCAACCCAGCCATGAAGATCGCACTCCAGGTAAGCATCCAGTCAGCAACACCTGTAAGGTATCAAATGTGCCTTCCCGCCTTAATCCATAACTGCCGACTTCAAACTGCTGAGAGCACAAGGTGGCTGGGGACTTCCCCATCACCCCACATGAGACCCTTCAAAGATCTACACTGACGGGAGCGCCTTTTGTACCAAATGAGGCTGGTGGCGGCACAGTGATGTGCCATCACCTAAGTCTTACCCACCTGACCTGACCTGCGGAATGAAGTCTTCCTCCAGCACCTGCCACCTCCCCTTCCAGGAGTGCAGTGTCCTCTGTTTCTATCTCCTTCCTCCTTTTTTCTCCTCAGTCATAGAATCTTCCTGGCTCACCCACATGCTGGAAAGGAACTAATCAATTCACATCAGATGCACGTGGCAAATGATAACTTAATAAATTCTGTCTCCTAAGGATGTTTTAGTAGGGTCTAATCCCTTTATCCACGGAAGTGTAAAGCAAGAAGGAACTTTTCCAGGCACTTGGCAGGCGCCACAGAGGATGCTGCGCACAGAGGGTTTTCTTCCTGCCCACCTGAATCTCCCGAAAGCCAGCACACTTCTTCCTGCCAGGTTTGCCTGCTGCCCTGCAGGTGCCAGCACCTGGGAGACACACTCACCAATCCTCACCACGACGTCCAGCTTAACAGCAGCGGCTCGAACCCAGTAACACCCACGTGAAAGGCATTTCTTCTGGATGGAATGTGGGGGGGCCATGCGTTCAGATTACTCTGGAGGACAGGATACAACCTCTAGAAGGCTGAGCCAAAATGCTTTCCTGCCAGCTTCTGCATTTTACATAGGAGGACATCATGGTCCCCAGAGAGAGCATCCTTTCCCTA
>NW_006785040.1:588375-599705 GCF_000442215.2 Lipotes vexillifer
ATTCAAAAGGATTAATTTGCCCTCTTTCCTGCTACTGAGCGGTTCGGAGCATCTTATTTTTGTCGCCACTTAAAGAGAACCAGCTGGATTTCCACAGAAGAGGATGACATTATAGAGGGGTTTGCCCCCCTGATACGGTGATGAGCGGAACATTCTATCACAGAGCGTTCGACAGAGAGAACTTTGGAGATGGCCCCATGGGTCCCACCATCTCACTTTCTAGATGAGACCATGGAGGCCATTGGGAAAGATGACTGTCGCCCAGCTACCTGACCAGTCGAGCAGAGCCCACGAGGATCCGGAAGCCTGACTCCATCCCCCAGGTCCACGTTATTGTTCCATGGCAGTTACAGAGTTCACTGATAGAAGAAGACATTTCAGGACTTCCCTGGTTGCCTAATGGTTAGGACTCCGCACTTTCACTGCAGTGGCCCGGGTTCAATCCCTGGTCAGGGAAGACCCCGCAAGCCGTGCAATGTGGCCAGGAAAAAACAAAACAACAACAAAAAGACATTACATTAGCTTCACCTTCTAAGAGAATTTTAGAGCCATTATATTTTCTTAAATAAACTCTTTATTTGGGAATAATTTTTGATTTCTAGAAAAAGCTGCAAAGATAGTCCAGGAAGTTCCCCTGTACCCCTCACACAGTATCCCCAACGTGACCCATGATACGAGGGTCAGAACCAGCTGTGGACGTCAGTGCGGTTCTATTAACAGACTCTGATTCCACGTGTGTTTCCACTGACGTCCTCTTCCTGGTGCAGGTCCAATCCAGGATCCCACAGGCCATTATATTTTAGCATTCTAAAACCTATAAAGAGGCCAAAGACCTTCCCTGCCCAAACCACATCACACCTTCACGGTATTAGCGTAGGCGGCCGATGACTAATTAGCTGATTCATTCATTAGGATCCAAGACACACTTCTTAATCACAGTGATCATTTGTTTCAAGAAAGCTGCTCTTACTTCATTAGTGACTGTTACTAAAAGACAATGTGTTTGGATTCTATATACCCTGCTTGTCACATCATGGGCAATAGTCAATACTTCTGTATACTGACACTTTTAATCAAGGCAAGATCTAATCAGAGGCAACAGTTGATTTTCATAATAGGACCATGAACAGAACCCTGAATTTTCTCAGTGCTCTTTCTGGCTGCTGTGGGGAGAGAACAAAGACGCAGAACCGCAGGCATGTGGAGACGGATTTATGTGTTGAGCCTCATGCTTTCTTTCCTGTATCATTAGGCCAGCGTTACAAGAACAAGCGAGATGATGATCTAGAGTCTGTTTTGATGTGAAGTCTGAGACACACGATATAAAAATACACCTGCAAGTTCAAATGTAATTTTTAAATGTATTTTACTAGAACCAAGACAGAAAGTCTTTTCTGACACAAAGAATTCATCTTAGCAGTAACAGCTATGTGAAGAAAAACCTTTCCTTCCAGCAGCATTGATACAAAGAAATTAATAAGGTGTAGAGTAAGGGGGCCATCTGTGAGCACTGGGTTTGTCATATCGCCCACCAATCATACCAGACAGTAGCTGTCCACTTCTCCTGGGTTCCTGTTTCCACTTAACACAGAGACAAATCACTGTGGGGGTGGAGGATGCAGGTCGGCATGAAATGGCTGGTGAAGGGTGTGTTAGCCCTCCTGAGATGGAGCATTTGCGTGGCTGGTAGCATCTCAGAAGCTCTCATGGGTCAGGCAAAGTGACAGCATCACAACACATCAGGCCCTGCTGCAAATAGGAAGATTTTAAATAACTTCACAAGTGCTGACTTTTTAAACACCAGTGTGGCCCTGCCATTAGAAAAATGTCACACTGATAGCACAGGAGGGGCAGGCAACCCAAGAAGAATTACTTTTGTGGTCAAACACAAAGAGAGGACCAAGCTGTACGAGTGTAAAGTCATCCGCTCAAATGTCCGGCTCAGACAGAGCTCAGTTTTGTATTGAGATGGCCCAAAAGTTCGTACAGGCTTTTCCATAAGATGTTACGGAAAAGCCTGAATGAACTTTTTGGCCCACCCAATATTTAGAATCATGAAATCTCATCAACCAAAAAGACCTTAAAGGCCACCCAGTCCAACCTCTCAGCCAGGACACCACTCCAAACAGATAACCTGCTGGACTCCACATAAAATACTCCAGCAACAGACAACTCACCATCTTCTTCTCATTCCATCCCTTTACATTTTTCCCCAAGAAATATGTATTAATCATCTGTACCACTACTAGCAATAAGGGCAGCATTTATATATATCACAGGGCTCACTGCGCCTCCAGCCATTGGTCCAGGGCTATGGTTTTTCCCTGGGAGGGACAGGCCATCAGTCCAGGGCTATGGCTGTTTTTCCCTGGGAGGGACAGGCCATCAGTCCAGGGCTATGGTTGTTTTTCCCTGGGAGCGACAGGCCATCAGTCCAGGGCTATGGTTTTTCCCTGGGAGGGACAGGCCATCAGTCCAGGGCTATGGTTTTTCCCTGGGAGGGACAGGCCATCAGTCCAGGGCTATGGTTTTTCCCTGGGAGGGACAGGCCATCAGTCCAGGGCTATGGTTGTTTTTCCCTGGGAGTGACAGGCCATTAGTCCAGGGCTATGGTTTTTCCCTGGGAGGGACAGGCCATCAGTCCAGGGCTATGGTTTTTCCCTGGGAGGGACAGGCCATCAGTCCAGGGCTATGGTTGTTTTTCCCTGGGAGCGACAGGCCATCAGTCCAGGGCTATGGTTTTTCCCTGGGAGGGACAGGCCATCAGTCCAGGGCTATGGTTGGTTTTCCCTGGGAGCGACAGGCCACCAGCATTTCTCATTTCCCCCCCCTCTCTGGTGTAGAAGCTGTATTCTAGGCAAGAGCAGCTGAGAGGGGTCTGGAGACTCCTTCTCCCACCCAGACCTCACCCACAGCTCAGAAGCCCTGGCTCAGGAGCAGCGCAAAAGACCATGGGCCCCTGACCACCCTCAGCCTTGCACACTTATGGGGTAGAGACTCCATACCAGGAGGGGCAAGTCAAGAACATCAGAGGCCAACACGCCCACCCAATAGCCTGCTTGTAAGGCAGGGATGTTACCTGAGAGAAGCAGGCACCGTCCCCTCGCCTAGGTCCAGAGAGGGATGCAAAGGTCTCGCCCAGGAGGTAGAGAAAACCCTGAAAAACAGATAGCGCTGAGCTCTCCCAAAGAAAACTGATTTATTTGGAACAGAGAGTGAGGAAGTTCAACCTAAGGGTGCTGTTGTCAAAAACAATGGAAATGTCGGTGGTGAGAAATTAAGAGGAGGCTGGTAGCACCATGAATACAAGCTGAGCTGTAAACCAGCTAGAAGTTTACCAGAGAGAACCAGTGAAAGAGACAGCTAAGAGGAGCCTTCCTGGGGTTGGAACAAGACTCTGGACCCAGAGACTAGCTTTGCGAAGGGGCGTGAATTTAATTGAATCTGACCGTGGAGCAATTTATGCCCAGGGGCCTTGTCAAAAATAATAGAGCAATGAGCCAGCATTAGTGGAGGCTAACAGCTGAGTGTGATACCAAGAGAGAAAGACGACTTAACAGAGAGGCAATCAGTGAGAGTCTGGCTTGAAACCACTGTCATCCCAGGATGGCTGGACACATGCCAAGACTGTGCCCTCAGGGGAGTGACATCAGAGGCTTCACCCTGTGAGGGTAACAGACTTGACTGAAAGAGTCCAGCCCAGTTACCAAAAAACAAGCAAACAATAACAAGCCCTGAAGATGGATGAAACAGTACCCAGAGTTGCTACAATATATTATCTAATATGTCCAATTTTCAACAAAAATTATGAGACATGCAAAGGAACAGGAAAGCATGACCCATATACAGGGGGGGAAAAAATCATCAGGCAACAGAAACTGCTTTCGAAAGGGCTCAGATGTCAGACTTAACAAAGACTTCAAAAGGGCTATTATAGGTATATTCAAAGAAGTAAAGAAAACTGTGCTTAAAGAAGTAAAGGAAGGTATAATGACAATGTGTCATCAAATAGAGGATATCAATAAAGAAATGAAAATTATCTTTAAAAAAGAACCAAATGGAAATTCTGGAATTGAAAAGTATAATGACCAAGGTGAAAAATTCACTGGAGGGGTTCAATAGTAGATTTGAGCTGATAAAATAAAGCATCAGTGAACTTGAAGGTATAGATAGTTTGGAATCTAAAGAGAAAAGAAGGAAGAGAATGAGTGGAGCCTTAGAGAAACGTGGGACACATAATGCAAACCAATATGTGCATAATGGGAGTGTAAGAAGGAGAGGAGTTAAAGAAAGGAACAGAAAAGCATATTCAAAGAAATAATAGCTAAGAACTTCCCAAACTTGATTTTAAAAAATGTTAATCTGCACATCTAAGAAACTCAGCAACAACAAAAGAAACTCAACAATCTCAATGAGATACACAAACAGACACATCATAGTTAAAATGCTGAAAGACAAAGAGAATCTTGAAGGCAGCAAGAGAAAAATGACTCATCACACACAAAGGAACTCCAGTAAGATTAACAGCTAACTTTTTATTAGAAACAATGGGGGCCAGAAGGCAGTGGATGACAGTAAAGTGCTGGAGGAAAAAAACTATCACTGAGACTCTTATATCTATAGCAAAACTATCTTTGAAAAAGGAAGGTGAAATAGACATTTCTAGATAAACAAAAATAGAGGGATTGGCTGCTAGTAGACCCAGCTTACCAAAAACTGCTAGAGGAAGTTCTTCAGACTAAAAACAAGTGAGACCAGATGGCGATTAGAATTCACAAGGAAAAAAAAGAGTGCTGGTAAAAGTAATGACAGGCATATCTTGTTGTATTGCACTTTGCTTTATTGCACTTTGCTTTGTTGCACTTCGCAGATATTGTGTTTTTTACAAATTAAAGGTTTGTGGCAACCCTGCAGCAAGCAAGTATATAAGCACAATTTTTCCAACAGCACTGGCTCACTTTGTGTCTCTTTATCACATTTTGGTAATTCTTGCAATATTTCAACCTTTTTCATTATTCTTATATTTGTTGTAGTGATCTGAAATCAGTGGTCATTGATGTTACTACTGCAGTTGTTTGGGGGAGCCAGGAACTACACCCATACAAGAGGGCAAACTTAATTGATAAATGTTGTGGGTGTTCTGACTGCTCCACCAAATGGCCATTCTCCTGCCTTTTTCCCTCTCCTCAGGCAATCCTATTCCCTGAGATACAACAATATTGAAATTAGGCCAGTTAATAACCCTGCAATGGCCTCTTAAGTTTTCAAGTGAGGGAAGAGTTGTACATCTCTCACTTTAAATCAGAAGCTAGAAATGAGAAAGGCTTAAGCTTAGTGAGGAAGACATGTGGAAAGCTGACAGTCTGAAAGCTAGGCCTCTTGTGCCAAACAGTTAACCAAGTTGTAAGCGCAAAGGAAAAGTTCTTGAAGGAAATTAAAAGTGCTGCTCCAGTGAGCACAGGAACTGTAAGAAAACAAAATAGACTTATTGCCGATATGGAAAAAGTTCAAGCGGTCTGGATAGAAGATCAAGCTATAGCCACAACATTTCCTTGAGCCAAAATCTAATCCAGGCAAGGCCCTGACTCTCTTCAATTCTATGAAGGCTGAGACAGGTGAGGAAGCTGCAGAAGGAAATGTTGAAGCCAGCAGAGCTTGGCTCACGAGGTTTAAGGAAAGAAGCCGCCTCCATAACATAAAAGTGCAAGGCGAAGCAGCAAGTGCTGATGGAGAAGCCGCAGCAAGTGATCCAGAAGATCCAGCCAAGATAATGAATGAATGTGGCATTACGAAACAACATATTTTCAATGTAGGTGAAACAGCCTTCTGTTGGAAAAAGACGCCATCTAGGACTTTCATACTAAAGAGGAGAAGTCAATGCCTGGCTTTAAAACTTCAAAGGTCAGGCTGACTCCCTTGTTAGGGGCTAATGCAGCTGGTGTCTTTAAGTTGAAGACAGTGCTCATTTACCATCTTAAAATCCTAGGGCCCTTAGGATTATGCTAAATCTAATAGGCCAGTGCTCTCAACAAAGCCTGGATGACAGCACATATGTTTACAACATAATTTACTAAATATTTAAAGCCCACTTTTGAGAACTACTACTTGGAAAAAAGACTCCTTTCAAAATATTACGGCTCATTGACAGCATACCTGGTCACCCAAGAGCTCTGATGGAGATGTGCAATGAGATTAATGTTTTCACAACTGCCAACACATCCATTCTGCAGCCCATGGAATAAGGACTAATTTCAACTTTCAATTCATATTATTTAAGAAACATATTTCATAAGGCTATAGTCATCATAGATAGTGAGTCTTCTGATAGATCTGGGAAAAGAAAGTGGAAAACCCTCTGGAAAGGATTCACCATTCTAAATGTCATTCTAAACATTTATGATTCATGAGAAGAGGTCAAAATATTAACATTAACAGGAGTTTGGAAGACGTTGATTCCAACCTTCATGGATGACTTTGAGTAGAGGAATTAACTGCAGATGTGGTAGAAATAGAAGGAGAACTAGACTTTGAAATAGAGCCTGAAGATGTTCCTGAATTTCTGTAATCTCGTGAGAAAACTTTAACAGACGCGGAGTTGCTTCTTATAGATGAGCAAAGAAAGTGGTTTCTTGAGATGGAATCTACTCCTGTGAAGATGCTGTGAAGATTGTTGAAATGACAATAAAGGATTTAGACTATTACATAAACTTAGTTGATAAAGCAGTGGCAGGGTTTGAGAAGATTGACCCCAATTTTGAAGGAAGTTCTGTTGTAAGTAAAATGCTGTCAAGCAGCATTGCATGCTACAGAGAAATAATTCATGAAAGGAGGAGTCAATGCAGCAAACTTCATGGCTGTCTTATTTTGAGAAATTGCCAGAGTCACCCCAACCTTCAGCAACCACCACCCTGATCAGTCAACAGCCAACAAAATGAGGCAAGACCCTCCAGCAGTAAAAATATATCTACTCACTTAAGGCTCGGAGGATGATTAGCATTTTCTGGAAATAAAGTATTTTAAATTAAAGTATGTACATTGTTTTTCTTTAGACATAATGCTATTACACACTTACTAGACTACAGTATAGTATAATCATAACTTTAATGTGCACTGGGAAACCAAAAAATTCATGTGACTCGCTTTATTGTGATATTCATTTTATTGCAATTGTTTGGAACCAAACCTGTAATATCTCCAAGGTGTGCCTGTATGTAGTTATAAAAAACAATATAATTACATATATCTTCTCATTTCTTCTCTTAACCAATTTAAAAAACAATTATATAAAGTAGTATGTATGTAAGTACATCTGGAAGCCTGTAATGTGGTATGTATGTCAATAGCAGCACAAAGGAGACGAGTGGCAGTAAAGGTTTGCTGGGGTAAGGGAATAACACCAGATGGTAACTTGAATCTGCAGCAATAAATTAAGAGAATGAGAAATGGTAAATAAGAAGATTAGTATAACAAACACCAAAAATACATGCCTGCATGCCTTTCTTCTACAAGCTTCTTTGAAAGATATACAACTATATAAAATAATAATTATAATAATGTATTCCTGGGTTTGTAACATATATAGCTATAATATGTATAACAAGAGCACAAAGGGGAGCTTTGTAGCAGTAATATCTCAATATCTCAGTGAATTTTTAGTATAAACCTGAAGTAGATTCTAAGTTAAGATGCATATTGTGAGCATAGAGCAATTACTAACAAAACAATTTAGAAATATATGGTGAAAATTATTATAGAAATTACAATGTTATGATAAAAACTATCCACTCAATTCAGAAGAAAGCACTAAAGGAGAACTAGAGGAACGAAAAGAACACAAGGCCTATAGAAAAAAAGTCAAAATGGTAGGCATAAATCTAACCATATCAATGCCAACACTAAATGTGAATGGATTAACAATCTAATCAAAAGACAGAGACTGTCTAACTGGATTAAAAATCCAAAGATCTAACTATTCTGTCTTCAGGAGATACATATTAGCTTCAAGATACAAGTAGGTGAAAAGTAAAAGGATGGAAATACATATATAATGCAATCAACAATCATAAAAATCTAGGGTGGCTTTACTAACATCATATCCAAAAAAACTAAAAACAAAATAAATTTACTAAACATAATGAGGGTTATTTTATAATGAGGAAAAGATTGATCCATCAGGAATAGAACAATTATCAACTTTAAGACTTATCAACTTTAGAACAATTATCAATTAGATAGAACAATAGAACAATTATCAACTTTAACATTATACTTTAACATTTAAACTTTAACATTAAGCTTTAACATTACACTGGAGTTTCCGTGCAGGGCAATTAAGTGAGGGACAGAGAGAGAGAGAGAGAGGGAGAGAGAGGGAGAGAGAGGGAAGGAAAAGGAAGGAGGGAAGGGAGTTATGGAGGAAGAAGAGGAGGAGGGAGGAAAGGAGGAAGGAAGGAAGGGAGGAAGGAAGGAAGGAGGAAGGAAGGGAGGGAAGACTTCCATCCTGGAAAAGAAGTAAAACTATCTTCCCAGATTACATGATCTTATATATAGAAAATCATAATGAATCCACTAAAAAAGTATTAGAACTAATGAAAAAGTTCAGCAAAGTTGCAGAATGTAAAATCAATACTCAAAAATCTATTGTATTTCTATACACTAACAATGAACAATCTGAAAATGGAATTAAGAAAGCAATTCCACTTAAAATGGCATTAAAAGAATAAAATACCTAGGAAGAAATCTCACAAGAGAAGTATAAAACTTGTACCCCCCAAACTACAAAACATTGCTCAAAGAAACTAAAGATCTAAATAAGTGGAAAGTCATCTATGATCATGGATTGGAAGACTTAATTTTGTTAAGACGGCAACACTCCCCAAATTGATCTACAGTTTTAACGCAATTCCTATATATATCCCAGATGCCATTTTTACAGAAATTAAACATGCTGATCCTAAAATTCACATGAAAATGAAAGAGACCCATAATAGTCCAAACAATCTCGAAAGAGAATAAAGTCAGAAAACACACTTCCTGATTTAAACTTATTACAAAGCTACAGTAACCAAGAGAGTGTGGTACAGGCATAAGGACAGATATATAGATCAATAATTTAGAGTCCAGAAGTAAACCCTCACATCTATGATCAATCAATTTTTGACAAGGATTCCAAGGTAATTCAATGGGGAAAGAATTACCTTCTGGGGCCACTGGATATCCACATGAAAAAGAATGAACTTGGACCCCAACCTCACACCATATACAGAAGTTAACTTGGAATGGATCATAAACATAATTGTAAAAGCTAAAACTGTAAAACTCTTAGAAGAAAATATTGGAGTAAATCTTTATGACAGTAAGCTAGAAAACGTGTTCTTAGGTATGACACCAAAACTCAAGCAACAAAAGGAAAAATGGACAATTTGGATTCCATAAAAACAGAAAACTTCTTTGTTTCAAAGGACACCACCAAGAAAGCAGAAAACACAATCACAGGATGAGAGAAGTTTGAAAGTTGTGTATCTGGTAAGAGACTGATATCTAGAATCTCACACAAGACAATGGCAAAAAGACAACCTATTGAAAATGAATGAAGAATCTTCGGAATAGACATTTCTCCAGAGAAGATATTCAAATGTCCAATAAGCACATGTAAAGACTTCCAACATCCCTGCTAGCCATTAGGGAAATGCAAATCAAAACTGCAATGAAGTTCATACCCACTAGGATGGCCATAATCGCAAAGGCAGATGACAACAAGTGTTGACATGTCGATGGGAGATGGGATAACTTGCAGCCCTCATGCATGCTGGTGAAAAGGTAAATGTGCAGCCACTTTGGAAAAGTTAAGCAGCCCCTCAGTGTCAAACAGAGTTACCCTAAAACCCTGAAACTCCCCTCCTAGGTATATAATCAAGAGACATGAAAACATATGACCACACAAACACTTGTACCTGAATGTTCATAGCAGCATTATTGATCATAGCCAGAAAGTGGGAAAAACCTGAATGTCTATCAACTGACAAATGGATAAACAAAATGTGATCTATCCATACAATGAAACATTATCAGCAATAAAAAGGATCAAACAGTAACTTGATGAACCTGGAAAACATGGTGCTAAGTGAGAGAAGGCAGTCACAGAAGACCGCATATTATAATATTCTATTGATATGAAAACTCCAAAACAGGGAGATCTGTAGAGACAGTGCACTAGTGGTTGCCTATGGCTAGGAGGTTGGAAGGAGATGAGGTGTGACCACCAATGGGGATGGACTTCCTTTTGGGCGGGATGATGAAAGTGTCCTAAAGTTAACTGTAGTGAAGGTTGCACAAGTCTGTGAATATGCTGAAAACGTTGAATCATTCAATTTAAATCGTCAGACTGTATGGTATGTGAATAATATCCTATGAAAGCTGCTTTTCTTTAAAAAAAAAAAAAAAAAAGCTACATACAGAAGCAAATGTGAGAATCCAGCTCTCTCGTTTCAAGCCAGACATTAAAGACATTTGTAGAAATATAAATCAACGCCACCTTCTCATTAAAATTTTTGCATTTTGGAAAATAGAGTTATTTCTATCAAAATATGTTATTTATGTACTGGGTTTCTTGTTGTTACTTTGAAATGAGTTAATAACTTCTTTAAAATTCATTCATAAATAATAAAATTAATTTCTTCCATTTTTAATTTCCACCATAATAAGCAAAAACTCTTTGGGGTCCTCGATAGTTTTCAAGTGTGTAAAGGAGTCCCGTTGGAAAAGGTTTGAGAACTGCAGAGCTGGAAAAGGATGTGAAGCAGCAAGATGGGGACATCGGAGAGAGAGGCAGGAGTGAGGAGGACAGAGGGGACTGGCCAGTGTTCCTGGGGGGTGTGGGACACAGCTGGCACAGCGGCAGCGTAGAGGCGCTCAGACGAGCCGGATCGCCCCAGGTGCGTGCGAGATCCGCCTTCTCTTGTGCAGCAAGGAGGCGGGGAGAGAGCGGCGATGGGCCGAAGGAGCAGAGGTGGAGGCGCTAAGGAACGCAAGGACCAGGTCTACGGGGCAGTGCGAGGGCCCCGGGAGGTCGACACTCCCCAGCTCCCCGGGCATCCAGCTGCTGGCCGTTCCTCCTCACGGGCAGCCAGGGCTGGGCACGGAGCAGGTGGGATGTTCTGGCCGTGGAGGCTGCTCCCCCTGCACAGGCGGTGAGTGTGACATTCCTGAAAGCGCCATCTGGGACCAAACTGTCCCAGACAGACATGAAGATGTTTCAGCTGAGGGTGAGCATCTCCACCTGCAGCGGGCAAACCAGCCCCAGAGACCAGGGCCATTCTCCCCCCCCCCCC
>NW_006785040.1:599781-601785 GCF_000442215.2 Lipotes vexillifer
GGATGCTCACAGCCACGGCAGCCGTACCGCCTCCGGGGGGCACCCGCAGGCCGCCCGCCACAGGCAGGACAGTTACCTGCTCCCGTCTCAGTTTCCTTAGGTATCAAACGGGACAAGTGACCCTGCTTCACAGAGTCAGGTGGGGTCCCGCAGAACAGCATAGAAGACGGACGTGACCACAGCGAGCCTCGTCGTGGCTCGTCCTGACTGACCACTGGCCCTGTCGGCCTTTCTCGCGCCTTGATTGTCCTTGCTGGAAGCACCGCCTGTGAGGCGTGGGTTCATCCACAATTCATTCCGTCCCTGACTTAGGGACAAGGGACCCAGGACACAGAGAGTGGACGTTCTGAGAGCGTCTTAGGGAAGCCACTTGATCCTCGGCCCTGGGAGGACAGGCATCCAGGGAGCTCTTTGAGCCTTGTGTCCAGCGGGGCCCCAGGGACCCTGCAAAGCATCACTGAACAGCCACACCTGTGAAGGTTTCCTCTGCGGGCGTCCGCAGCTCGTTTCCCAGAGCGGGGCCGTGTCTGACTCGCTGATGCTGCCAGGAGAGAGCTGGGCATCCACTGCCGCAGCTGCGTGGGGACTCGCCAGGCCTGGGAGGAGACGCATCCCCATCCCAGGGCCCAGAAGGGCAGCACGAGTAGTATTTCGGCTACTGTAGCTCCGTGCACTTGCCCCGTACTGCCTCTCACCTCCAAGCATCTAAAAATATGTTTGCTTCTAATTTCCAAAAAATAACAACTGTGAAAATTGAGGGCAGCCAGCAGCAGGGGGAGACCCGGCTTCTCACTCAGCGCCGCCCGAGGCCGCGCACGGGGGGCACCTCACCTCCCTGGGCCTCACGTTCTGCAGAGTAAAGGGCTTCGGGAAATGACTTCTCAGGGCCCGTCAGACGAGGGACACTTCTGCGCTCCGCCGTCCCCGGGAGCTTTGGTGTGACGCAGAGGGGCCATCCCGCTGTCCCCCCAGCCGACAGCTGCTCAGTGTCATCAACCAGAGTCACTGTTTGTGCACCTTAAAGGGCGCATCCTCCATGCCAGCACTACTGTCTTCCTGGATTACAGGCTCTACCCTCCCCCACACTTGCTGGCCACCCACCTCCCTCTCTCCTGACCTGGGAGCAGCAGGGATCTGAGGCGGGGAGGAAGTCTGTACTCTCACTATTGCACCGAAAACTGGTTGCCATCACATTTTGCCAAAATGACTCTAAAAAGACCCTAAAGTTGAAAAATACAAGTGGGCAGCCTAAAGACATCCTGACTCCTGTTTCCCTAACAAATTCTCCCTTGGAACGAAAAGCACAGTTTGGCTGGATGTTTTTGTTTGGGGGAGGAGCAGCAAGGTTGATGCCTCGGGCGGTCCCTGCGTGAGACCGGCTCTCGGGTCCCCGCGAGGCGGCCCTGAGCACAGGACTCATCTCAGAGCAAGGGAAGGCTTCACTCGGGGGCGGGGCAGTCGCAGGGAGAGAGATATTTGCTGGAGGGTGCGCCCTGGTCCCCTCGGAAAGCCCTCCTCCAGCCCCAAGCCTCCGGCTGACACTTGGGCTCAGAGTCTCTGCAGCTGGACCGGCCCCTCCTCCAGGGACATCTCTGGGCAGCCCCCTTCTCCCCTACCAAATGGCAGGAGGGGGACGGAGAGCTGAGGCTGGGAAGGGTTGGTTTGTTGATCACTCCCCCTTGTGCGTACACGGGCGCTCGGGAGTTGGCACTGGCTGTGCCTCTTATAATATACAAATATACAAATTGGTTTGAATGGACCATTCAAGTGTCCCTACCTTGGCAGGAGGTGGTTTTGCTTTAGGAAGGAGGAGGAAATAATCCTGCTTACGAGGCAGAGTTGAGGGGCGGCGCTTTTTGATAAGAACAGCTATAAAACGAGGAGGAACACATTTTTCTTTTTTCTCTTTTTCTTTTTTTTTTTTTGCGGTACGCGGGCCTCTCACTGCTGTGGCCTCTCCCGCTGTGGAGCACAGGCTCCGGACGCGCAGGCCCAGCGGCCACG
>NW_006785040.1:605273-621533 GCF_000442215.2 Lipotes vexillifer
TCACGGGCCCAGCCGCTCCGCGGCACGTGGGATCTTCCCGGACCGGGGCACGAACCCGCGTCCGCTGCATCGGCAGGTGCACTCTCAACCACTGCAGCACCAGGGAAGCCTGCATTTAGAATTTTTATTTGCTAAATCATGCAATCCTCTCCTTGATCTGGCATTGATGTATTTCTGATTACTCTGATTCTCGAACGCTCTCTCGCTTTGTCACAGCTTACCCTTCCCCCTCCCCATATCCTCAAGTCCATTCTCTAGTAGGTCTGTGTCTTTTTTTTTGGCGGTACGCGGGCCTCTCACTGCTGCGGCCTCTCCCGTTGCGGAGCACGGGCTCCGGACGCGCAGGCTCAGCGGCCGTGGCTCACGGGCCCAGCCTCTCCGCGGCACGTGGGATCTTCCCGGACCGGGGCACGAACCCGCGTCCGCTGCATCGGCAGGCGGACTCTCAACCGCCGCGCCACCAGGGAAGCCCAAAAACATGTGCTAAAGTGCAGGAATCTTCCCCTGGAGGTCAGCTCTGCGGCTTCACGGGGCGGGAGGGGCCCTTCCACCTCAGGGAGCAAAGCGGGCAGCACCCTTCCACTGGGCAGCCTTTAAGACATTCTAGGTAATGACAATGGTGGTGACATCAACTGCCGCTCCTTGAAGGTACTGTGTCAAGTGCACGGCACAAGCGGCTGATTTAATCCTAATGAGGAGACTGCAAAGCACGCATCGTCATGGCCCCATTTCCCAGACGATGAAGCCGAGGCTTGGCACGCGTAGCTTACCTAAGATTATACAACCAGGAAGCAGCAAAGCTGGCACTCAAACCCAGGCCCGCGGACCCCAAAGCACCAGGGCCTTCACGGTGCCAGCCTGGGTCAGAAAATCCTTGTCACCAACTTAGGAATTCAAGAAACATTTTCTACTCCTTAAAAATGTGTGAACGTGGTTCATGCGGAAACCTGCCACGAACGTTCACCACAGCCTCGTCTGTGGTGGCTCAGACGGGAACCGACCACCGCATCCTTCCACGGCCAAAGGGTGAGCGGAGCCACTCGACAGGAGGAGGGAGGGGCTATCGATACACGAGACCACCTAGTGGCTAAAAACCTGATCCCAGAGGTGCCATGGGGTCTCTTTCCACTTACACAGCGACCTCGGAAAGCGAGAGTAGAGAGATGAGCACAGCTGCGAAGTGAGGGTGGGGCAAGGAGGGACCTGAACGGGTCCCTGGACTCTGCCGTCCTGACCCTGCTGTGGACACAGCCCACACCTGTGATGAAACTGCACAGAACTACATGCATGCGTGTGCGCCCACAGGAACACACAGGGCACGTGAGATCTGACGTCCGTTCCGTGCTGCCACATCGTGCTGTACATGTTCCCACGGGGGGACCGGGTGCAGGTGTCTGGAGTCTGGAGGCTCTGGGTCATCACTTACGCCTGCACACAAGGCTACGGTATCTCAAAAAGTTTCCAGTGCCCGAGTGTTCTGGGACTCAGCACCCTCACCTGAGGCGTGTGGCCATGGTTGGTGGGTTTCCATCCCTCAGGTTAGACCATCACCACATTCACACTATCGTTCAAACTCTGAGTTTTGCCGGAAGTGCTTTGATGAAGCATTTTGCCTGGTGACTCAAGCAGCTGTAAATTAAAGTGGCAACATTCTCCATACTCTGAATTTTGAGCTGGCTTTTTTCCCCTTGTCTGATACTTTTGCGTTGAAAATTTGTACTGAAAAAAAAAAAAAAAAGAACGTTTTAAACTATAAAAGGAGCAATTAGTATTTCAGTCCTGAATATGTGACCATCGTAACGATACAAAGTGAGAATTCTAAAAGGCAAAGTGTCCCCTTGGGGAAGGGGCAGGGCACGGGAGGGCCGGGGGACCCAGTGTGCTCTCAGCTCCCGAACCACAGCCGTCATCGGCTCACACTGGGCTCCCAAAGCAGAGATGGAATCAGACCCTTCGCAGAGAAGGAAAGCGTCGTGATGAACGTGGAAATCAGAGCCGTGGATCTGCGCCGGGACATGCAAGCACTGGTGGCCGAGTGGGTCGTCTAAGGCCAGGCTCTGGAGTGAAGCTGCTGCAGGACACGCCGCACGCTGGGCACCAGGCCATCCTCCCCACCCTGGCCTCCACGGCCCCTTCCTCCCGGCCAGGGCTGACTCCGCGTAGGGGGAAAGCAACAGGACAACACAGGAGGCTCCAGAACCCAGGCAGCCAAGGAGCAGGCAGGCAGGACAAGGACACATGTTCAAGGGGCCGCGGGCAGCAGGTTGACCCCACGGGGCTCCCTTGGGGCCACAGTGACTCACGGACCTCCGGCAGCTCCAGGGTGGACTTGTGTAAGGTCGCCCTGCCACCCGCGGGCCCCTGGGCGAGGCAGCTGTGCCCAGAAGCAGCCCTGACCAACCGCCCACAGCCACGGGCACGCTGCACAGCCCGGTTCCTGCCGTGAGCACCGTGGACTGCGGCCCACGCACCCCTGCCCCATCGCGTTCAGGTTCAAACTTGATTCCACTTCCTCGTTTGACTTCCAGATGCAGCCACCCGCTCCAGAGAGCCTCACCCTGACCTCACACAAGCCACACGAGTCTTCATCAGTGGATTCCAGACTCAGCCCTACGCTCGCACATCACACGCACTCACTCACCCACGCACGCGGCCTGGGTCGGCTGCTGGTTCTTTCCGAGAGGAGACCTGCGTGCACAAAGCTACACTGGGGGAAGGCGACCCCGACCCGGGCTCTGGGCCTGAGACAGGCAGAAGCACCCCAGCCCGTGGGCAGCCACAGGGCAGGGCACAGGCAGCTGACTTAGCAGCAGAGACCAGGATGGCAGGTGAGAGCACCGCTTGGCAAGGCACAGTGTAATTTAGGCAAAAAGGCATTTTAATGAATGACTGCGTGAAAGAAAAGAGAGCGCCCTTAATCCCTTCATAACAGCTTTAACTGCAAGGGTTTTGAAAGCAAGCTTTAGGGACCGACCGGCTGAGCTGCAGCTCGTCTAGAAATCACAGAGAGGAACGAGGGATAAAGCTACAAAGACGCTGATAAAAGGGGGATGCGAGGAAGTGGCCTCGGGGATGATTACACTCAGACCTGGGGGAACGAGGTGTCCTTGGGCTCCCCGGGAAGCCGGGCAACAGACTGGGAGACACAGAGACAAAAGACCAAGGAGGAGGGGAAGGCGATCGCAGAGGACCCCGGCGTGGATCCTGCCCACCCCACCCGTCGGGGGAAACCGAGAGCAGAGAGGGAAGGGGCTCCCCACCCCCATGACAGCCACAGAGCTGGGACTGGAGCTGGAGCCTCACCTGGGGTCCACTCTCTCCAGCTCTGCCAGGTCCAACACATCCAGTCCTTTAGCTGCAATACTTGGCCACGTGGTTCCCTCCACAAATCACTCCCGCTGAGAGAAACCCCTTCCCTGTGTCTTAAGGGAGGGCGAGGACCCCAGATAGAAATCGGCACGTCCCCGGTGTTCGAGGTGCCAGGCACACAGGTGACCATGACACGTACTCCATCACGTAGCACAGATGTCTTCATTTTCCATGTGCCGTGTGCCATGTGAAATCCTCGGGCAGCACGGCTGTACAGAATGACACGAATTCTGGCAGCACCCATGAGGCTCCATCCAAGGATGACAGCAACCTCACCAGCTCCGGCCTTCGGGGACTCAGGGGCCCCGCCAGAGCACGCGGCCCCAGGCTGGGTTTCCACCGCAGCTGGGTGACCAGGGCTCTTCACCATCGCTGTTACGCGTGCCAGGTGCCTGGCCCCATGCTCGGCCCTGGTGCAGGGGCGGGGAGATAGAAGGAGAGGCAGGAGACGGGTGACCCCGTCCGCGATCCTCAGGTAGAGACGGGTGGGTGACAGGAAGGAGGGAAAGGAGGCATCAGGGTGGACTCTGCACCTGACGGGCCTGATCGGGGAGCCCCAGGAAGCGGCACAGGCATGAAGGAAGGGGGGCTCCCTGTGTCCTGGCTTCCAGACCAGAGCTAGTGCACGTGCTAGTCTCCAGGAAGGATGGGACGGACAGACCCAGTGTGCAGGCCTCCCTCGCAGCCAGGCGAGGGCTCCACTGCTCATGTCCTCACTGCCCGGGTCAAGTGTGTGAGGCCCGATCCGCCAGCCTTGGACTCGGCCCCAGCGACGTGGCGAGGCCACTCCCTCTGGTGCCTCGGCCTGCGTGCAGGCTCTGTGATGGGGGAGCTCGCCTGGTGGACACTTGTCACCTGCACACTCATGATGCCCATTGTCCTGTACTAAAGTGTTAGCTTATAAAAGAGACGTTTCTTTTGTTCGTCGCCTTCAAGCTCCTTTCTAAAGAGCACTGAGGGACGGGACTCAGGCGGCCAGAGGAAGAGTCCCAGGACGGGACCCTGCGGGCACGGGCCAGGGCTCACCTCCCGCCAGGGCCCCAGGCAGAGTGTTCAGAACCTCTGGGTCTGCTTCCCTTTCCCCAGCGTGGATTCTAATGCCAGTCCTTACAGCAACACCCACCCCTGTCCACAGAGCTGCACTGGCCCCTGCATCCCACGTGGGGGACCGTGGCCCCGGCTCCCCGCTCCGGGAGCCGCCCACCCACTCCCACTCACAGGCCCCTCCGGGCTGCCCTCGTCCGGCCCTCACGGCTCAGCCCCTCCCGCCGCTGAGTCAAGTCCAAACCCCGCTTCCCCTCCAAAGAGCCTTTCATGTGGTTTCCGTCTAATCTGCAAACACCTCCCGCCTGCTGCCTCTGTGTCTGTGGACTGTTCCTTCAGCCATCTTTTGAAAAGCCGGGTGCCGAGGAGAGGGCGTGCTTCCTGCTGCTGCAGGCGGTGAGTCTACACGGGCTCCACCACGCACGCCAGGACCCGTGCGCCTCGTGGGCAGAGCCAGCCTCTGGCCTCTCCCCAGGCCAAGAGCTGCCCCAGGCCTCAGCACTAGAGGCCATGCCCTGTGCCATTGGCTCTCCTGCAAGCCTGCCACACGCACCCAGCCTGGGACCTCAGAACCCGCCCGGGAGCGGGGCCGTTTGCGGTGCAAAGACCCAGGAGGCCGCACCTTCCAGGCCAGCCTCTCCGTGGGCAGACACGGTATGGGGGAGCCACAGCCACGCACACGAGATCCAACTCCGTCAGACTGTCCTCTCCCCGCCGGAGCAGGGCTGCTGCTTCAGGACACTCCCTGTGATAGATTTCAGTGATGCCTAAGGTTTGACAAGTTACACTTGTGGTTTTCAAAAGAAATCATTTTTTGTGAGGAACTACCTTTCTTGGCATAAAATGATTGGAAAGTACCATGGATATCTCAATAAAACACATCAAAAGTAACTTTCTCTGGCTTGTTGTGACACGTCCACTTGTGGTTTCTATCAACTTGAGCTAAACATCAGGTTTTCTCAGACAGAGCAAACCATTAAAATATTCCACAGAAAAAGCAAATAGACATAATTCCTTTTCTGTTTGCCTATTTTTCAAATAAAAGGCAACACTGAAAGGAGCGGCCAGCCCAACTTAAAGCACATTTTTCTGATTCATCCATTTGCCATAATTATTTGCATAGGATTTAAATGTCTAAGCTCTGGATCCGACTGATTTTTTTCAAGGCTGAGTTGTGAAGCTGGAACACTGAGCCAGTTTCGTATTCACAAAGGCTTGTCCGGTTCTGTGGAGTCTGAGAAAAGTCAGAAGGAACGTGTGTGGGTTTGAGGTTAGGCTGTTGGGGTGGAGACTTAAAGCAGACGTCTTCCTGTAAGAGAGGGGGTCTCCATCATGCTAGCCCAGAGAACTCTGTTCTCCACACCGCCCCCCAACCCTGGAGGACAAACCCACCTCCAGAGGGCGGACACTGGACCCAAACAGCAACAGCCCCCATGTCGCAGGGATGTGAGGAGGGCTGATGTGCAGAACCTGGGGCTCCTGGCGGCCAGAGCAAAAATGGAACCTGGCCCACGGGTATGACTTTCATCTTTGAGCAAAAAGAAAACTTATTTGTTTATCTCAAGGCCAGAGGGGGACCCTTCCTCTTGGAGGTGAACTTAAGCAGGATCTGTGACGGGGGTTCTTAGGGAAGGTCAGCTGTTTGGTCGGATTGTATCTGTAAGGAGAGACCTGAAGCAAGCAGAAGAAAGACAGATTCCTTCCTCAGGCTTTTACAAGGACCTACTGCACAACACAGGGAGCTCTGCTCAATATTCTGTGTTAACCGGAATGGCAAAAGAGTTTGTAAAAGAATAGATACATGTATATGTATAACTGAATCTCTGTGCTGTACACCTGAAACTAACGCTACATTGTTAATCAACTAGACTTCAGTATAAACTTAAATATTTTTTAAAAAGAGGCAAGGTAATTTTTAAATTTATGTAGGCTTTTTCTTTTTTAAAATGTATTCAACTTATTTATTTTAAAAATAAATTTATTTCTATTTATTTTTGGCTGTGTTGGGTCTTCGTTGCTGCACGGGCTTTCTCTAGTTGCAGCGAGCGGGGGCTACTCTGCGTTGCGGCATGCGGGCTCAGCAGTTGTGGTGCACGGGCTTAGTTACTGTGAGGCATGTGGGATCTTCCTGAACCAGGGCTCAAACCCGTTTCCCCTGCACTGGCAGGCGGATTCTTAACCACTGCACCACCAGGGAAGTCCCTTTTCAACTTATTTAATAAAACGATTGAACTGTTTTTAAAAAAAAAAAAAAATAGATCATTAAACAGAAAAGAGAAAGACAATGACAGCAGCACTGTTTGCAAACAAAGGAAGGTGTGTCACTATCATGGTGTGAAGGGAAAACAGGCGAATCCATAAGCCTTCCCGGCCCCTCCCTCCCTCGCCCTAGGGGGTGTCTCGTGAGCAACTCCCGAGAGGGGTGACGCCTCCCCATCACCAGCGCACACGTGGGCTCCCCCTGAGCCGGCCTGTCCCGAGGGCCCCGCACGTTCCCGTCTTACTGGTCCCAGTAGCACCAGGAGGCAGCCTGCGGCCTTATCCCCTTGTGCATATGCAGAAACTGAGGCAGAGAAGAGTGACCCCAAAGGTCAGACAGAGTGACCGGGCCTGGATCCAGGCTCCCACGGCCCAGGCGCCCTGCTCCACAGCAGGGGCTCCCTGCCCCATACACCTGGCTGCGTCTCCGGGACGGTGCTCTGCCCTCACTGCCCGCACCGCGGAGACGCCCCACAGGAGACACAGCCCTGAACGGCCTTCTGCTGGCTCTTGGCCTTTGCCTCTGGGCTTCCTTTGGGCACGATGTCACCCTGGGCTGTCTTCCGAGGCCAGCTGGAGGAGCTGGCGTGTCTGTGTCCCGTCCTAATGGAGAACGTCTGGGAATTATTCCAGACGTGTGCGGGTTCCCGCTCTGCATAGTGGGTGGGATAAGTTTGAGGCACAGACCCAGCAGGGCCTGTTCTTACCCTCAGGAGCCTACGGTCCCCAGGACATCCAGCAGCAGGTCCATAAGACAGGCTGAAGCTGGGCTCCGGGGAGGCGGTGCAGATCCGACAGGAGGCACAACCTGGAGACGCCGAGAGGAGGCGGGCCTGAGCGGAGGGCAGACCCCGAGGTCTGTGGGACGGCCGGGGAAGGAGAGGAACCTGAAGGAAAAGGCTGGGGAAGCGCAGGAGCAGGGCGGGGTGCGTCTCAGGTCAGTGCGGACACAGGGCGGCCGGGCAGGGGGGGCAAGACCCGAGGTGACGCGGACGGGACAGTGGTGGCTACCGCGGACACCTGGGTGGGAGGTGGTGGAGGACGCGGGGGGAGGGGGCACATGACAGGTTCTAAAAGGGTGGACTCCCTGGGACCTGGGGATTGGGTGAAAGTGGGAGAGAGAGACTGAGAGACAGAGAAACTGAGAGAGACAACAGGGAGAATCAGAGAGAGAGAGAGGCAAGGACAGAGAGAATGACAGACAGACAGAGAAGTCCAGGCGATGGACCAGGACGGTACACTCGGGGGACAGAAGAGGAGAGGCTGGCTATGGAGGGGCGCCCAGGACAGGGTGCAGGGCAGGAAAGAGAGGGAGCAGAGCAGTGGGTGTGCCCAGGCTGCCAGATCAAAGGGCAGGCGAGCCACTTGGGTCTGGCGCCTCAGCAGAGGGATGGGTGGAAACGCCAGGGCAGGGCTATAACCCACGTAACGGCAGCCTTGGGAGCGTGGTCTTCCCAAGGAGTGACCGTTATGATCAAAACCTCACGCGCCGGGTGAGGCCACCCCGCCGCCAGCGTTGCAGCCTGGAGCAAGGGATAGCGCCTCCTGCTTCCTAGGCCAGGGCCCCGAGACTCCTGTCGATGGAGGTTCACCCTGCAAACAACGTGCCTTGACCATCAGGCACTGTGCTTGGCGCTGGGGTCTGTTCTCAGGTGAACTGTGCCTCCCCAAATCTGTATGCTCGGGTCCTGACCCCCAGCACCTCAGGATGTGACCCCCGTGGAAACAGAGAGGCTGCAGATGTCATGTCATCAGGGTGGCCTGACTCCAACCTGACTGGCTCCTGACACAAAGGGGAAACGTGGACAAAGAGATGGATGTGCGGCGAGGGGGCTGAGGGAAGGCAGACGGCAGGCAACCAACGCCCCCCAAGGAAAGGTTGGACCAGACCTCCCTCCTGGCCCCAGGAGGAGCCAGTCCTGTGGGCTCCTGGGTCTTGGACTTGCAGCCTCGAGGACAAGGGGGAGACGGCTGCATCTGCCGCTGGAGCTGGTGCCTCGGGACGCGGCCCCGGGAACCGCTCAGGCTCCAGCATGCTCCTGTCCTGGCCTCAGCTGCGTCAGCCTCGGCGGGAGAGGGGCCCCCGCGGAGGTGCTGCCCCTTCTGCCGGGAGGGAGGTGACGGAGGCGAGCACCCAGGAGTGGTGCAGACACGGTCGCCATGGGAACCAGGATCCCGACTCCAGTAAGGGATGAGTCGGGGGCCCAAGGCCAGAGCTCGGGGACTTCCAGACAAAGACCCCACCTTCACACACTGGGGAGGACTGAAATTTAAAAGCCTTTTAAGGTGGAGGCAGCTGAGTCATTATGTAACAGCAGACTTGAGGGAGTGCAGACCAATAAGGTGGCCAAGCCAAGTGTCCAGTCTGCTGGCGAGCCTAATTTAGGAACGGCCACTTACAGGCAGCAAGTGCCTTCCAGCTACAAAATCCTTTCAGAGACGCGATTGATGCTGCCCTGCTCCCTGAGGCCTCTCCAGCCAGCAAGTCCAGAGGGCAGCTCCTAATCAGAGGGCATGTGGCCACGCCCTCCCCCGAGGGAGCCACGCTCTTTGTTAGGCATCCTGCGGCCAGAGCAGCAGCCCCCATGTCAGGAAGAGGGCGCCCACCACAGAGGCAGAGGGCGAGTCTGACTGAGACCCACCCTCCGACCTCGCCTCCGCAGCCTGGAGTGTAAAATGGACATGAAGACGTCCCCCGTACAGGATGGTGAGGACAGAAACTGGGTTTAGCGGCCTCCAAGAAGCTGCAGCACACAGTGGGTGCCGTACCGCTGAGATTTATCGGTTTTGTCAGGGAGGCTGATCATGGTTCCACTGTCTCGGACCAGCCCTGGCTGCAGTGGTTTCAACAGCAGTGTTGTGGACACTTGAGAACAAAGGATTTCCAGGGCGTCTCCATTGGGATCCAGTGTTCAACAGACCCAGGAGCTCCGAGAGTAGCCTTGAGTAGCTCTCGGCGGTTTGTGATGTGACCCGGACAGTGGACCAGAGGTCGGGAGCGATGAGACGGGCCCAAGCATGCTGACTCCTCATCCGGGAACGGAAATCATTTTCCTGAAAGGTGTGGTCCCTCCCCACCCTTCCAGGCCCCGTCCGTCCGAAGGTCTTGCCCCCAGCCTTCTCAGAAGCCCTCCTCTCGTCCCCCTGCCCACAGACCCAGCTTTCCTCTGTGATTCCCTCAGGCCTCGACCTGACTTAGCACCGGCTCGTACGCTGACCAAGTGTTTCTCAGAACCGCTGTGAGTGAGAGGGAGATGCTACCACTCCCCTTCAGCTCCTGAGACCCTGGAAACAGAGCCCAGGTGTCGGGTAAATGTAGGGTGGAAGATGGGTCCCAGCTTCTCGGACGTCACAATCTCTAGGGTCAGCAATTAGTAGAAAGAGAAGTGCAGCGGAATCCAGGTAAATGGCGTAACTCCAGCAGCAGATGGAAGCGGGGGGCGCTGCATCGTACGGCCGAATAATCCATCTTTGTTCTTTTGTGTGTTTAGACTCTTCTGAGTCAAATTCTATGTAGATACATGATTTTAGTTTGGTCCTTTCATTTGGGGCTGCATGGCGAATGGATGTGTTAGCTCAGAATTTATCACCATAACATACAAAGTGCTAGAAACAAGATGGGGGGATAGCTAAACCACAGCTAAGAATAGATCTAATTTATGCAAGTTGATTATACTTGTAGCAAGAGTGATAATTAGAGATATTTTGAAGAAAAAAAAAAAAAAGAACTCGAAAGTGAAGATAATTGGAAGATTTATTTCTCCTAGGCTCCGAGATAGCAAAGAATGAGATCTTTAATTACATTAATGAGAAAATAATTATTGATAGTCACAAATAATGTCTCTACCGGTTCAGGGAAGCTCGTGGACTATTAGACC
Organism: Lipotes vexillifer; assembly: GCF_000442215.2. Classification (NCBI taxonomy): domain Eukaryota; kingdom Metazoa; phylum Chordata; class Mammalia; order Artiodactyla; family Lipotidae; genus Lipotes; species Lipotes vexillifer. The sequence goes on from NW_006785040.1 coordinate 615,824, forward strand.
TATCGAATCAATTGAAAACTCAAAGAGGTCTTTTAATGATACAGACAAACTCTTAAGGGAATAAGCCAATCAGCTGAGGGTTAGGGAAGCTGTTGCCATGATTAACTTTGTTAACAGGCAATTGTTAGCAGCCGGGTAAGAAGGTCCCAGAGACCTGAGCGGGGGCGCTTCTAGGGGTGCTGAGCCCCCCGAGCTTCAGCGGCAGCCCCGTCTCCCTCCTCGTGGGTTTAATGGAAAGTCGGCGGAATGCGGGTGTGGAGCGCGTGACACGGCAAGCGCTTCCCCATTCCTCCCTTCTGGGGTGGCCTCCAAAGGCCTCTTTCAGCTCTAAGAATATGGATCTATGACCATTCTCCTCACTTTACGTTTGGAAAAGTTGTTTTTTCGCACAAAAGTCGCTGTGAAGAGGCTTCTCAGAGAAAAGACTGGCCAGCTGACCTCTGTGGGCCCTCCTCTCTCCTCCAGCTCCGGGGCTGCCCACGTCCTTCAGCCTGACCCCTCCTGCCTGACCGGGTCTTCCTCCCTCTCCGTCTCCCCACGAGCCTTGATCAGCACCTCCCACCCTGTGACCAGAGGCCCTGGGCCCGGGGAAACACAAAAGTCCTTTTGTGGGCCACGATCTCCAGAAAGCCAAGTTCTCGGTGGCCCCTCTCTGGCACAGACGCCCTGGCTCTGTGAGGGGAGAGAGACCAGACTTGTCAGCAAGGCCCTCCCGATCTGGACCACCACTGCTGGCCATCCCAAGCCTCCACCCCATGCCCCCACCAGGAGGCACGGCCTATCATCTCCCTGAGCCCGGCCAACCTGGCCTCAGGCTCAAGACCCCCACAGATGCCAGGCCTTGGGGGTCCCTGGGTTGCCAGTCCCTGGGTTGCCAGTGGCTCCCACGTGTGTAGGGGGCACGTGGCTGACACTTTCCTCGGAGCCCCGTTGTCTGGTGGGCCTCTGTTCGCACGCCTGTCACCACCAGACCCACTTCTGGAGGACTGGACCCTCCCTGGCCCCCGTGGCCTTCCCAGGGACAAGCAGAGAACCGGCATTCCATAAATGCCTGGAACGGATAAACGCACTTTAGCACAAAGCAAAATTCTGATGAACCGTAAGACACAAACCATGGACGCCATCATCAAGCAGGGTTTCAGGCCATGCAATGAAAAAGGAAGAAACCAGGGTGGGATAGGAGGTATGTTATCAGCATTCACTTCGCACCTTGTTAAGCCCCAGCCCTGGGCTGCGTGAGGCTCAGCCCCAATTCAGGGATTCACTGCTTCCTGCCCCCCACCCCAGGGGGTCTGATGGCGTCACCTGTGCATCAGGCCACGCCCTTTAGGGTCCAAACAGTCTGAACAGGCCTATGGTTCTCGTCCATCTTAGTAGAATTTTGTTGACTGTATCAGAATCAGTCCTTTGAGAGAACCAAAAATTAACCTTTCCTGCCCCCTGCCCACCGTTTCTACGACTTGACAGGTTTTATAGATCAGGCCCCACTTTCCAGAACAAACCCAAACAACACAAGAAAAACTGCGGCCAAGACTTGACCCCAGGCTCCCTATCCAGTGCTCTTTTCAGAACTCCTGACCATCTCTGCCCAATCTAACTTTTCAAAGGACACTTTTTACAGTTTGAATGGACTCACCGACTAATGGGCTGCAGACATCAGAAAATGACACTGACCATGAGGAAGCTATTGGCATTGGTTCTCCCTTAAAAAGGGAAGAACGTTTTGCTCCGTCTGGGCACTTGGGATTTTAATACTTAAAAACATTTACAATCTCCAGAAGTGAAACTCTAAACCAATACCCAGAGGAAGCAGGTGGCTGCTTCTAGCACGGTCTGAGGCCACCTTGGATCAGGCAGCCTTTGCTGCAATAATGCGACAGCACAAAACCTCAGGGCTGAACTCAGCTCATGAGTCCGCAAGTTGAGCTGACCAAGTTGGGCTCTGGTTTATCTGCCGGGGCGGGGGCGGGAAGGGGCCTAGGAGGTTCTGTTGACCTCGGCTGGGGATGGCTGGCTAGCGGCTAACAGAGGAAGCCCCAGAGGGGAGGACCCAGAGGCTTGCCCTGTGCCACCCGCCTCCCCTCCAGCAGGCCAACCCTGGCAGCACCCCAGCAACAGCCAAGGGACCAGAGCACTATGGTGGGCAATGTGAGTCACACGACCAGGCCTGGGGTGGGGCCCAAAGTTACCCAAAGGATGACAGAGGGAGGGGCAATGCACCGGGACCACTGACGTCACCTGGTTGCCTCCCTCCTCAGCCCATCCTTCCCAGTGAGCATTGTCAGGAGGGCTACACAGACTGGCCAACAGCTTCGTGGACCCAAGGAAGGAGCCACTTCCTTCTGACCCCCTCTCCAATGTCCACTCATCCCTACCTACCTGTACAGACAGCCCACCACCCGGCACAGCCCACCAGCCAAAATTACTCCCCCTGGGGAGATACCCTTTCCTTGTTGTCTGTTTCACACCTCTGCCTTGTGGAGCTGGTCATCTCACACCCTCTTAGGGATGCTACAGGGACTGAATCCCCCCTATGGGGACTGAATTCCTCCTGTAGGGACTGAATCCCCCTATAGGGACTGAATCCTTCCTAAGGGGACTGAATCCCCCCATGGGGACTGAATCCCCCCAAGGGAACTGAATCCCCCCATGGGGACTAAATCCCCCCTAAGGGGACTGAATGCTTCCTAAGGGGACTGAATCCCCCCCATGGAGACTGAATCCCCCCTATGGGGACTGAATGCTTCCTAAGGGGACTGAATGCCCCCCTTGGGGACTGAATCCCTCCTATGAGGACTGTGTCCATCCCGTGGGGCCTCACTGCCTAATGAACCTGATTCTGGCCAACCTGACAAGCGGGCACTCACCAGGGTCTTCCCTCAGCACCTCCAAGGCTCCATTTCTTCTGCTTCTTGTTTCCACTGGTTTGGCATCTAAGGCCACCTCCCTGTGGGAAGTGCTGAGCTCGGCCCCGGGGACCCAGGGATTAAGGAGCCGTGGTCTCTGCTCCCAGAGCCCAGGGTTGTCTTGGGGTTGCTTGACTGACCAATTAATCTTTAATATCCACGTAGGTGTTTTCTGTGGAGTAATCGTGGACAAACTGAACTCATTACAAATGATCAGAATGACAGAATTTCCCCCATTTGAAAAGAAGAGTTGAGGGGAGAAAAGCAGGATTGGGGGGCGCGGTTTAAAATCCTCCCTCTAATCATTTACTTTGGGAAGAGGTGACTTGAAGCTTCTCAGCAGAAAGGCTCTTAAAGGCTCAGGCTTTGGGCCATGCCAAGTTCTCTAAAATTAAGGTGGCTTTCTGAGAAAAGATCGTGACTCAGAATTAATCAAGGGAAATCAATCCGATTCTTCCCCACGCCCCAGCCCTCCATCCTGTGGCCTTGAAGGAAGCCTCTGGCCCAACCCAGCCGGGCAAGGCAGAAGCTTGTACACCCAGAATGTGTGGAGATCAAGCACGCGGGGACCGCGGTGGCAATGACGACGCAGCTCACCTGTCCACAATTCACCTGCGCAGAAGAGGTGTGCAACCAAGAGCCTTGAGGCAGGAGGGAGAGGAGACACAGAGCGCAGGGCACTTTGTCCCGTGGGCGGAGGCTGTGTTCTCCACGCGTCATCCTCAATCCTCTGCTGAAGGAACAAAGCAGGTTTAGAACACATCTACTTAACCTTTAGATCTATAAAGACACCAAATTCCCACCCTCTTTCAAGACCCCTCTCAAGCCCCGTCCCCTGCCCCCCGTGGACCTTACTCTGTAGCTCCAGCCGAAACTGAGAAGACCCCTGCTCAGTGCCCACAGCCGCCTCCTGGGTCCCTGCGCTCCCTGTTTTCTGTAGTCTGTCTTGGCCGTCGGCAGCGAAATGGTATCTGGGCTGGGCATTTGCCTGCGACAAACATGCCCGAGTCCTGGTGACGGACCGGCCTCGGGAGTCACAGGGGGGCCTGAGGGCCAGTTCCATCTGCCCTGCTGCCTCCTCTTTGTAGCCACACGAATAAAGCCTCAGGGAGGGGACAGGTCGTCCTCGGGACCCCAGCGAGGAGGGGAATGGTGCGACCCCACACCTGCCCCATAGATGGTCCTGACCAAGGGCAGGTGATGAGGCTGTCAGGCCAGACAGAGGGGGGCAATCACAACATCAAAAGAAAAGTGTATACCTACTATACATTGTGCGTGTAAACGTTCTCTAGACTATAAGGTCGGCCCTGATGGGAAGATTTTACTTTATATTGTTTGATTCCCTTTCAGAGAGTGAAAGGGAAGGAAGACACTTGTGCTGGGTTCTAAGAGTTGTGTTCTAAGACTTGAAATCAAGTAGAAAGAATGGTGACCCTGTGATCCAGCAATCCCACTCCTGGGAGCATACGTAGAGAAAACTCTAATTCAAAAAGATATATGCACCGCAATGTTCATAGCAGCTCTATTTACAGTAGCCAACACGTGGAAGCAACCTAAGTGTCCATGAACAAAAAAGATGTGGTACATATACATACAATGGAACATTACTCAGGGATAAAGAAAAGTGAAATAATGCCATTTGCAGCAACATGGATGGACCTAGAAATTACCATACTGAGTGAAGTAAGTCAGAGAGAGAAAGACAAATATATGATATCACTTCTAGATGGAATCTAAAATATGATACAAATGAGTCTATTTACAATCTATTTACAGAACAGAAACAGACTCATAGACATAGAAGACAAACTTATGGTTACCAAAGGGAAATGCAGGGGAGGGGTAAATTAGGAGTTTGGGGTTACCAGATACACACTACTATACATAAAAGAGATAAACGACAAGGACCTACTGTATAGCACCGGGAACTGTATTCAGTATCTTGTAATAACCTATAATCGAAAAGAATCTGAAAAAGGATATATATGTATGCATGTATATGTGAGTCCTTTTGCTGTACACCTGAAACTAACACAACATTGTAAATCAACTCTAGTTCAATTAATTTTATTTTTTAATGGTGACCAGTTCAACTTACTATACACTGTGATGCAGCTTTAGGGAGCAGAGGCAAGAGAGCCGGTCCTTCCTGAAGGCTGCACACATCCTCCGGGCCTCGCCCACCCCAGGAGCCCTCGGAAAAGCAGGGAAGGCTGCACCTGTCACGTAGCGTCTGCCAAGGTTCTGAGTCACTCGGCGCCTTACTTTGCCCTTGTGTAAAACAAGACGCAACAGCGCAGCGTCGGGGGCTGAGCTGACGAATGCGGCACCTGAGCACAGCAAGTGCTCAGCAAACAGGAGCTGGTTTTCAAACTCTGTCAGGAAGGATTCCGATGATTTGATGAAAAAGGCGAGTGATGGACTGAGCGAACGGCTGGGCGGTGAGACAGATTTCCTTGTGTATATCCAGCCCTGGTTTTTATTTTCAGCATTAAACACACACATGCATAAGTGTTCAGGCGAGAGGCTCGACTGTCCATGGCCACCCTTAGGACGCTGTGGTCCAGCAGCTCGGCCGAGCTCAGCACGGGGCTTCGGTCTGCAGGCAGGTGGCTCGTTGGAGCCGCCTGAGGAGCTCCGCACAGACGTTCTGAGTCGGGGGGTCTCTGGAAGATGGCAGGAGACTTGGCCAGTGACCTCTGCGCCCAGCCGGCGTGGACGCTCAGGGGTGCTGCCCAGGCCCACGGCACCCTCTTTCTCCACAACCCCTCAGACTCCACGGTTCCTTTCTTGATCTCTTTCCC
>NW_006785040.1:621712-625549 GCF_000442215.2 Lipotes vexillifer
CTCAGACTCCCCGGTTCCTTTCTTGATCCCTTTCCCTCTTCAAGGAGATGTAACTGTAAGAGGGCAACACTGCATAGGAATTCAGTAGGCAAAGAGATTCGGGGAAGCTGCTAGGGACAGAGGACAGCAAGATGGGTAAATTACAGAGCAGTTTCAGAGCCCCAGCCCCTTTGGCTGGACAGCCCCTGGGAAGAGGAGGGGTCCCCCAGCAAGACCATCGCAGGAAACAGGATGAGACATCATCCTGAGACGTCATACCCTGTTCACCTTCTTAGTGTTTGTGGCGGCAGCTCAAGCGCTCCTACTCAGAGAAGCACATCTGGCCCCCAGCCCGGTCGGGGTCCCCCTTCCATGACCACCTGGCCCTGAGCATTTCCTCCAAGCCCTCAGAGTACCTCATAACCACTCGACGGTTCGCTGGTCATCTCTCCCACCAGAGCACAAGCTCCCCGGGCTCCCCAACGTCCAGCAAGTGACTGACAACTCAGTATGACTTTCTAAAAAATGAATGAATCAAGATTCGTGCACCAGCTGAGCGGGAAGAGAGTGAGCGAGTCCCCACCTGCCCTGTGGGTGACCTAGGACCGGCCCCGCCCCAGGTGGACGCCATCGCACAGCTGGAGAAGGTAGTAGATCTGGGCAGCATTGCGATTATGGTTTTTCTCTCTGGCAGCTGTGGCCCTGAGGCCTGGTCACCTCACTCCCAACCTCCCTGAGGTTCGGCCCTGTTCCCCCAGCCATGGGAGGTCCATCGTTGTCAATCACTGAGAATGCTTCAGGGCCTGGAGAAATGGGTCCCTGGGGAAACAGGACTTCAAGACTCAGGAGTGGCTGAGAGCAGGACAGTCACAGAACCTCCCAGAGTCTGGGCCAGGCAGCTCTGACACCGGGGAACAGACTTCTGTCTTAGTCGGGACCGAGGCAGCGGTGGACTTTCCTAACTGAGGCTCCCAGGAGGTGCGAGACCCAGAAGCCAGAAAAAAAAACAAATTGGGAAGAGGCCCTTCTCATCGATTTAAAGAATGTGCGGCCAACCGATAGAGACTTTGTCTCAGAAGTACAGCCATTGTCTTTGCCCAAAGTCCAGCTGGTGTCTTGGAAGGTTCCCATCTGATCTGACCAAGATGAGAGGGGAAACCTAGCAGAGGGGTGTCCCCACTGAGGCCAGTGGAGACGGACCTGGGGTGGAGCAGGTCCTGCTGGAGCACAGGGGCCTTGGGGTGACCCCTGGGACCAGTCCCAGGAGGGGCCTCTCTCTGGGGGGAATCTGCTGACACAGCCACCTTGGAGCTGCTCCGGGTTTCAGATAAGGTTCTCTGTGTTACAAGCTCACAAAATGGCTGCTGGAACCAGCCCCAAAAGCTGGGTGCCACTGATATTCCATCATCTCTCACCTGTCAAACACCCGGTTCCCCGAAGGTCGCTGGTGGGAATCTGACTCTGCAGCACAGTGCAGCCAGCTTTCCAATCTTGCTTCCTAACCCCTCATGAAGAGGGGCTTCCGAGGCTAGCAATATTCATTCCCCGCTTTTTCCTTGCTAAAAGAATCCCAGTTCTTTTCAGGGCAGCATGGTACACAGAATTTTCTTTAAAACCTGCATTTCCCAGTTCCCTTGAGGCTGGCATTGTTGTTGTGCCATCAACACAGCCAGGGAGGTAAGAGTAAGAGTAATGGGGATTTCTGGGAAGCTTTGACGTTCCTGGCCCAGGTGGGTCCCTTTCCTCCTCGTGGCTTTCTCCTTTCCGCCCCCCCTCCCCTCCTCCTTCTAGAGGAAGTAGATGTGAGGCAGGAAATAGAGCATCCACTTTGTGGCCATGAGGCATCCGTGAGGAACAGAGTAGTTAGTAGAAAGGTGGCACTCTAAATGTGATGCCATCACAGAACCGCTGTCCCAGACCCAACTGCCCTCTGCCTGGCAAATTCCCCTGGTTGGTCATGCTGCTATAACAGGGGCTCTGTTACAGACACCCAGGCACAATTCCTAACTGATAGAGAAAGGGTATTGTTTCCGTCCTGGTAGAACACACCTCCAGGTATGAGAATAGCTCATCCTGGGGTTTTAATAAAACTCAATCAGCATTCTACCTAGTTCTTACCACACACCCAGACAGAACGACTTCCGAGAAGGGGCTGACACCTTGCCCTGACGTCAGTCCTACAGGAAATCTTTGGGGCCCTACGCAGTGGTGGTACAAGCACCCACATGAAAATAACGGAAGTGCCCGAAGGTGTTGAGACAAAATGTGGTGAGAAATCCAGAAGGAAAGTCAGTGGTATGGGCTGGGATTATCTAGAAAGTCTTACTGGAGAGAGTAAAATTTGTGATGAGACTTTTTAACTTGAAAGGCCAACGTAATTAAGATATAGCGAGTCCCATTAGGAGAGGGCACACCTGTGTTTGCCGACTCCATGGGCGCAGTCAACTCAATTTATCCAAAATTCCAACAAACAGAAGAACTAATAAAGATTATTTGCATCTACAGCTGTAGACCTATGCATTGCTAATTGATGTTTATTAAGACATCTTTGGGGAAACAGAAAAACCCCAAAGGACCTTATTATCCAAAGAGTCAATTACTTCCAAATTGTTTGGATGTTAAGTGTAAGTTAGTACATTGTCGGTTCACATTCAGTCTGGGATTTGTGAAATAAATGAAGATGCTATGTGTCTGTTCAGTCAGCTAATTATATTCCCCATAAATTTATCCATACAGAAAATCTGTGACTAGACAGTAATTTGCTTAAATTCAGTCTGCATATTAAATGATCATCTGCTTTTTTTCTCTTTGTTTTTGCTTTCTTTCCTTTTTGTTTTCCTTATTTATATTCAGTTACTGCCTAAAAAATCAGCAAGCGACGGTAATTAATTTCTAATAAGAAATAATATGGATACAGATATCATGCAGGAAGTTAATCTTTTTAGTCTAATTCCACCGAACGCCCTCAGAGCTTATTTCTATAGTCATTAGTCAGGCATTCATGTCAAAGGCAAATCCATTTCTAGAAAATGGGGAAACACAGATTATTTTAGATCCATTAAAAATGAAAGGACTGTTCAAAATAGCTAATCTAGCGCAGATTTTTTTGTTCAGAGTTTTTGAGAAACCAGATATGGTGTAAGTAGGGTGTGATGGGTTAGTTACCCAACCTTTGACCCACTCAACACAAGTCAGCTGCCATTTATCACACACTCCCAGGCTGTCCTGGGCTTGGGATGTTGGAAAACCACAGCATCTTCATTGGCGGGAGAACAGTCACGAAGAATAGTTACAAGCTCTTGCTACTGTCCCAAAACCAAAAGGATGATGAATATTCCCACAATGACAAAAAAATAAGCATCAAAGCCTTTGACAAAAGGCAAATGGCTTATTTACGCAAATGGGAGACTGAAATGGCTCGGGGAATTTTCCAATACCAAGCTTATGGCAGGAAAGAATACTTGAGTACCAGTTTGGCTTGGAACAATAGAATCCCATAGAATGCCACGAAGGGAGCTCCCGTAATTGTTCCCACTCCTTCACAGCGATCAGTTTCATGGGACTCAGATTTCCAGCCCCAGATCCTGTCGGGCTTTCTTCTGCCACTGCCCACGTGCCGTGTCAGAACTCATGGCGGGGGGTGGCGGGGGTAGGCATCGCAGTTGTAACACAGCAGCAGCAGCTGAGATGTTAGAATTGTGTGTGTTTGTTATCCTGCTTTTGCCTGTTTCTCACCCTAAAGAGCCTAGTTTCGACTTTGTTTCGATTTTTTTAACTTTTTTTTTTTTTTTTTGGGGGTACGCGGGCCTCTCACTGTTGTGGCCTCTCCCGTTGCGGGGCACAGGCTCCGGACGCGCG
>NW_006785040.1:625847-633212 GCF_000442215.2 Lipotes vexillifer
GCAGGCGGACTCTCAACCACTGCGCCACCAGGGAAGCCCGATTTTTTTAATTTTTAAAAATTTTTTTCTCCATAAAGTTTAATGAATAGAAAAATAAATGAAAAAATACAAATCTGAACTTTTTCCTTAATAGAGGTTACTGGGCTTCCTACTGTTTGGTTGATCTTATGCTGGGTGCCCTGCAAGGGCTGTGCGAGGACAGTTTACCTAATAAACAATGTGGCAGTACCAGAATTAATCCAAGTGGCCCAACTTCTTTGGTCAAAGATATTTACATTGTGATTAAGTCAAAGTTGTGGGAAAATTATATTTCTCAGAGAGATAGATAATGTTTGAATTTTCTTGGATGTGGGCACATCCAGGGATCTCAGGGAGATGGAATTAGGAGCACACTTTTGGTCTTACAGATGACCATGACTGGTCACAAGCTGGACCACCAAGACAGGAGCTGAGTCAACGCAAACTCAGTCCCACCCCTAGAAAAACAGCTGAAGGCATTTCGGATTCCAGGTCTGGGGGAGAAGCTTGACTTGCTGGCAGATCCAGGAGTTTCCAAAGAGGAAGGCTTTGAGGGAGTACCTCTTACTCAAAACATACTCCTTCCACCTCAACTTTCACAGCATCTAGAGTTCTACCATTAGGAAACTATCGCTATTAGACCCACAGATTTTCTCATTCTAATGAAGATGTTCTTGTACCCAGAGCAGATAATATGAAAACTAATACTTTAGGGGAAATACCTACCCTTAACAGGTAGCTTTTAGAAGGGTTGTAGAAATTGATCACTGGCTAAATGCCTAGAAGCGGGAAAGAAAGAGTGGGAGGTAGGTGAAGAAAATCATCTGGAAATAATACAATAAGGAAATTTAACTCCCAAATAAGTATTTCTGTACCTGATGTTAGGTCATAGGCATGCATATAATCTAAGGGGTCCTACTGGAAAGGCAGGCCCTTTCTGCTGGAATTTTTTTTGTAGATAAGTTCATTTGTATCATTTTTTTATATTCCGCATATAAGAGATATCATATGATATTTGTCTTTCTCTGTCTGACTTACATCACTCAGTATGATAATTTCCAGGTCCACCCATGTTGATGCAAATGGCATTATTTCATTCCTTTTTATGGCTGAGTAGTATTCCATTGTATATATGTACCACATCTTATTTATCCATTCATCTGTCAGTGGACATTTAGGCTGCTTCCATGTCTTGGCTATTGTATATTTCATTTTTTTTAATAGTTCTGAATATTTTGCAACAATATACAGTATTACATATTCAATGGTTTATTCATTCCTTTAGGTTGGAAGTTATTCTCATAATATGTTTAGAGCTGAGTAGGGCATTAAGTATCACTTCTTTCAAACTTTTCCTTTTTACATTTGAGAACACTCAGACTCGAAAGGGTGAATTGGGCCTTCCCTGGTGGCGCAGTGGTTGAGAGTCCGCCTGCCGATGCAGGGGACACGGGTTCGTGCCCCGGTCCGGGAAGATCCCACGTGCCGTGGAGCGGCTGGGCCCGTGAGCCACGGCCGCTGAGCCTGCGCGTCCGGAGCCTGTGCCCCGCAACGGGAGAGGCCACAGCAGTGAGAGGCCCGCGTACTGCAAAAAGAAAAAGGGGGTGAATTGATTTATTCAAAGTTCTACAACTAGGAAGAGGATGAAAGTCAAGACTAGGGCCACATCTCCCAAAGTCTGTGGTACTATTTTCTCCACTTGACCACTTTATCTCATTATACTTTAGAAGGCAAGGGATGTAGAGAGTCTGGTTCCCTTCCTCCATGGCTTTAGAGAAACTTCTGAATGAAAGGTTAATCTCAGAGGGGCTCTGGTATGACATAGGTTAGTACATGGTTTTAAATCTACTCTAAAAGAAATAATGTTCTGTTCCTCAAAAAAATTAAACATAGAACTACCATATGTCCAGCAATTCCACTTCTGGAAGCAGCATTATTCAGAATAGCCAGGAGGTAGAAACAACCCAAGTGTCTATAGATGGACAAATGGATAAATAAAATGTGACACATCCATACAATGGAGTATTATTCAGCCTTAAAAAGGAAAGAAATTCTGACACCTGCTACAACGTGGATGAACCTTGAGGACATTATGCTCAGTGCAATAAGCCGGACACAAAAAACGACAAATGCTGTGTGAATCTACTTATATGAAGTCGCTGGAGGCATCAAATTCATAGAGACGGAAAATAGAAGGGTGGTTGCCAGGGGCTGGGGGAGGGAGATGGGGAGATGTTGTTTGATGGGCACAATTGTTTAATGTTTGCAAGATGAAAAAGTTCTGGAGATCTGTCAAACAATGTGCTAAATATCCTTAACCCTACCGGACTCCACACGTAAAATGGTTAAGATGGTAAGTTTTATATTGTATTCTTCCCACAATTCAAAAATTGTTTTAAAAGAAGAATGTTCCTTAAATATTACCACTAAATATAATGTGAGTTCAATATGGCACAACCTCTAATGCAGGCCACGGGCCTGCAGGCTCAGACAGGCGTTACTAAGTCCATGACTCCGTATTTTATCTGCGGTCACTGTAGAGACAAGAAAACACGATAACAAGGGATCGGAGGTTGCGGATAATGTGTCTGACTGCAGATCAGGAGAAGGCAGTAATATTCCCTTCTCTTCTCAAATGTCACCAAAAGAAATATTTTTGTCTCACTTTCCCAGTTTCCAAATCTGCTAAGAAGAAATCAACTCTAAGACCCTTCTCTCTGCTACATAGTAAAGCTGAGACAACTCATTATAGTTTCAGCAAGAAGTCTTTTGGACAGATGGCTTCACCATTTTAATTAAGCATATCTATTAGACTGTTGGAGTTAATACATGTGACATGACAGACGTTTTCTGTGCTCATTTAGAATTTTTAGTCATTTACTGTCTATGTGGTGTCAGAATCGGGGCCCCTTGTGAATTTTATTCTGTTCAGTTTAGCAGTTTATTCATATTTTGTCATTTTAGAGTTATTTCTGAGCAGTCTTCAAGCAGAATGTGTAAAAAGAATATTTTAAAGAAATAAAAAGTGCTTTTCTGTAGGCATGAGGACTAATTTTAGTTGGGATGAACCACTGAGTCACCACTAACCCAATTGTGATGTTTTCCGAGCCTGGCTGTCGTTCCGCATGGGGTCGTCTCCGCACATTTTCTTGCCAGACTTAAGTCCTTGTTTGCGATTACATGTCCTGAGCATCTGAGCAGTCCCCGCCCCGGCCCCACTACATAGGATGCTGCCCTCACTCTCCTACACCCTTTGTTGGAAGCTCCAAGGTCTCTGGTCCCCTGACATCAAGCCCAAGTTGCCAGGCTCAGTGTCCCAGATCAGCAAGGGTTTGGCTGTAATCAAGCCAATGAGCCCCAAACCCCCAAACTCACTGAGAATCGTCCTTGCTCCGTCACACTTCTCTGCACACCACACTGGGGGGCTTCTGTGCCCCCCTTCGATCCTCTCACATCCTCTTCACCCTTTCTACTGCTCATCGAAGCCCAGGTGATGTGCTCCTATGTACCTGCCCAAGAGAAATGGAAACATGTCCTCACAAAGACTTGTACATGAATGTTCACAGCATCTGATATTCACAACAGCAGCAAGTTGGAAACAATCCACGTGCCCATCCCCTGATGCATGGATGGGTAAAATGAGGCACATCCTTACAGTGCATCACTATTCAACATAAAAAAGAATAAACCACTGATACGACTTCATGGGTGGACCTCAGAAGCACTGTGCTGTGTGAGAGAAGCCAGGCACAGAGATCACAGACCAAATGAGCGCATTTAACTGGACACCCAGAAAAGGCAGATAGAGAGACAGAGAGCAGATTAGAGGTTGCAGGGGGGCAGGGGTGGGATGCGGAGTGACTTCAAATGGGCACGGGGGATATTTGGGGCAGATGGAGTAAATGTTCTAAAACTGAATTGTGGTAACAGCACACAACGCTAAAAATGTGTCACACGCCGTTGACCTGTGCACTCGGAGTGCGTTCTATGCATGTAACTTACACTTAGATAAAGTCACTTAAAAATGTTTTCAAACTTAGCTCACATCCTCCTTCCCATGCAGCCACCCTGCCTCGGTGAACGCGAAGCCCTCAGGGATCACACCTTGTTGACACGGCCGTGGAGTTTATCCTCCTTTGTGCGGGCCTCGAGGTTTGAGAAACTTATTTCCAGCCCAGAGAAAACCCTTTGAGAACGCTGAGTATCTGACCTCCTGAGTATTTGATTTCATCGCAGTCCGCTGGGCCCCTTGTCTGGGGTCAAGACCCTCCAGAGTTCGACCCCAGGAGACCTTCCCACCCTGGTCTTGGGTGACAGAGAGCTCCGCCCAGGTAGGCGGGCCCCGGCTTTCTCTCCGCGTCCCGTGTGAAGCCCCTCCACACCTCCTCCCTTTCTGTGTGAAGCCAGGTGTCCTGAAGCCCAGATGAAACCCCTGCCACCCCTTCCTTAGTGTCCAGCCCAGCACCCACCTGCTGCCAGCTTCTGGGAACAGTCTTCTCACGGGACTCCGTCCCACGTGCTCACGTACAACAGTGGATCGAACCGTGTTCTGTCTTTCTTTGCGTTCCCACCCCCACCTGGCAAAGGGCCCAGCGAATAAGGGAATCCCAATAAATAAGCAACTGATGGCACAGTTGATAAGCAGCCCCTTGGACCAGCACTTGGTCGGCATCCCCATCCCAAGGCTTGGACCCTGGAGGCCAGCTCCACCGTCCCCACCACTGGCCTGAACTTCTCTGTGAGACGCCCTCGACGTGGCTCGCCTGCCCTGAGCACCTCCTTGGGTGTGAAACTTGCTACATGTGGAGCAGCCGCTGCTGATTTTGGAGAGCTCCTGCCGAGAGAAAGTTCTCCCCGACCTCGAGCCCACTTTGCTCCTAACCTCTGCCTGCTGGGCAGCTCTGCCCTTGAAGGCCACACAGTAGGAGCTCATCCCAACTTCCTGGAGAGGACTTGCAGCCCCACAGCTCTCCTTCTTTCAGTGTAAACGTTTACGTGCCTGGCCCCCCTGCCCTCACCTCGCTAGGTGAGCACCACTGTCCACGTGGCTCAAATTAAGATGCTCGTCCTGGAGCACTTTGTCCCCTGTGGCCTGACTCGTCAGAACAAAGCGGGTTATTGACCGCCATGTGCCATCCTGCAGCTTAAGAGCGAATTCTCTTTCTGGAGGTGGCACCACACGGCTGGATCAGTGATCTCCATCACCTAACACTCTCGCCGCTTTGCCACCCTTGCTATTTAGCTCCAGCACTAGTAGAGTCGGAACTCTGCGAATTCCCAAATTCCAGTTTTTCAGAATTTCCCCTGCATCCCTTCATGCACCCCTCAAGAGGTTTGTTCCTTTGTCCCAACCTCATGTGTTCTCATCTTTCCCTTTGTGATGGCGTCCTGAATCCGTCCTCTCCTAGCTCTGTGTTACTCCACATTTAGGGGTGGGATAACCACATCTCCCCAGGTCCTGACTCCCCAGGTGCTGGATTTGGGTACAAATACCGAGAATTGGGTCTCCATGGACTTAAACCAATGGACTGCTATCTGTCTCATGAGAAGAAGCCTGGGACAGGTGAGGTTTTCCATCCCCCGTGCTCCAGCCGTCCATGGCGCGTCCATGCGGTGCTCTGTGATGCCGACAGAGCAGACTCACACACGGGTCAGGTGCCGGCTCCAGCCGGGACCCTCACCACAGATGGGGGCTTAAACAACAGAAATTTCTGTCTCCCAGTCCTGGAGGCTCGAGATCAAGGCGTAGGCAGGGCTGGTTCCTCCTGAGGCCTCTCTCCTTGGCTTGTAGACAGCCACCTACTCCCCGTGTCCTCACAGGGTGGTCCCTCTGTGTGTGTCTGTGTCCTGATCACCTCCTCTTATAAGGACACCAGTCACACTGGATCAGGGCCCACCCATAAGGCCTCACTGTACCTTAATTACCTCTTGTGAGGCCCCATCTCCAAAATATAGTCACATTCTGAAGTCCTGCGTATTAGGGCTTCAGTGATTGAATTTTAGGGGGACACAGCTCAGCCCATGACAACTGATAAAGACACATCGGTCATTCTTGAGAAACTGCCCACCTTATCCAAATGCACTGATCTGGGCAATCCTACAAACCACGTGTATCTATTTTCTCCATAAATATATGTGTTTGTTCAAATTTTTTAAAAGAATGTGAGAAAAATCTAGATACAGTATGTCCACAACCTTAACCTGATCAAATAATCCTTTTCTAAAAATCATTAGGTAGATTGAGTAGTTAATTAGATAATTACTTTTATACTTGTGATGGAAATCTGGCCTAACAAACACCAAGTTTAACCTATATATACGATGTGAAATGGAAAACAATTGTGTCCAGAAGAATAGCTTAATTTTCTACTAAATATAGGTACAGAGATTATTATAGCTATGCCCTTGCCAGGTACAAATGGCTCCAGGTTTTATGATAAAATACATTCCTATAAATCACATCAGACAAGTGGCTATGAGCCTGTGCTTCTGAGTTCAGGTTCTAGAATATGCTGGGCATCAGTAGTGGGAAAAAATAGAGAGAAATAAAGACTGCTTCTTAGATAGAATAAGGAAAGAAGGAAGGAAGGAAGGAAGGAAGGAAGAGAGAGAGAGAAAACCAGAGCTTTCAAAGGCTGAGGAGGACAAACAGGGACTTCAGGGCTCAGGAGATGCTTGGGCTGTGGCTCCCCTGCTGACCTGTGTTGTCTGCACGCAGCCGCTAGGCCACTGATGGAGGGGCCCTCTCCTTGGGGCTGCCTGCATGACTATGGGACTTAGAAAGCCTCGGGGGCTGGGACAAGGCTCTTCCTCATTCTGCTTTGCAGAATTTCGTCCCTAGTCGTTGGGTTTCTCACCTGAGAGAGACATTCCACTCAACATCCTGGCGGGAATTGTGCATCTGACCTCAGCCTTGGAGCGGACACCCTGGGTGGCTGAGGAAACAGGTTTGTGTCCCCAGCTTAGGCTGAGGAAAGAAAAAAAAGAGGTGAAATCTCAGCTCAGGAGCTTGGATACTTTCCAGCAATGATTTGCAGAAATGAAGATTGTGAGTTGCAGGTAAAGCTCATACTACAGATCTATACTACTAGCCCAGAAAGCCTAAAGGCACCTGTTCTGTCCCACATCTAGAATATCTGAGGCCAGCCCATCCTAGCAGAAGAGCCAGGCGTGGAAACCGCAGCTCCTGCTTTGTGCAGCTGGCCAGCATCCTCGACAGCACTGGAAATCATGGATCCTGTCCTGTCTTTGCAGAACTCACAGCCAGGGTGGTGAGACAAATTAAATATCATGTTTGATTTACGTTTAGGTATGATGGCTGCACACAGCTGATAAGGGATGTAGGGA
>NW_006785040.1:633309-639184 GCF_000442215.2 Lipotes vexillifer
GGGAAAGACCAGATTTGAGAGTAGGGTAAGTGTAGTCCAAGACCCGGCCAAGGGGTGGTGATCGAAAAATTGTTTCTTCCAATTTTTTCTAAGCAGACTCAATACTGTGAGTGTCCAAGGGGCTGAGTGTTCCAGGCAAGACTGGACAAGCAAACATGTCAGGCGGCCCCCGTTTGGTCTCCTGTTACATTAAGATGAGACAGGTCTCCTTCCGGAGCTGAGTAAGCACAGATGACTGTCACCGGGGACAAGTCTGGGTCACCCACCAAGGGCCGAAGCATAACAGAGCACCCATGACATCGGTCCCACTTTGAATGAGGTAGGGAACCCCAAAAGACGCACGGCCTCACAGAACCAGTTGTAGCATCATCTGAAAAAGAAAAGGAAAAGGAAAACGAGAAGTCAGAGTTTCTTCTTGAGAAATTAGTCCCCAAAGGGAGGGAAAATGGACTAAAATGCAAAAAGAGAAACCAGAATTAAGTCCTTTGAGGTTTTCATGAAAAATAAAGGGGACCGTCAAAAGTAACCAATTTAATACGACTTAAACGCTTTGTCGCAGCTCTTTCACGTGGACCACGCCATCGTGTCGTCAGAGCCCCAGAGGGAGGCCAGACATCTGCTCTCCATTTGGTAACTGAGGACAGCCTGACCTAGGTCACCAGGCTCAGCAAAAGCAGACCTACAGGATGGACCAGGATCCCGACCCAAAGGTCTTTCTAGAAAGATTTTAGACATGTTTTAGAAGACAGAGAAAGAGCATAGAAACAAACTAAGCTTGAACTGTCCTTCGAATAGGGAAGAAAGGACTTTACAGAATATTTCACAAGATTATGTGCAAAGAGGTCAGAGAAAGAGACCACCTGTAGCTTGAAACCAGCTCCCCCCTTGCTTAGAAAGAGCAGATGACTCAGCACTGGCCCTGCGGAGAAGACATCCATCCCCCCACCACCTCCAAGTTCCAGTGAAACCAGAGTCCTGGGGTAGAAAATCAGTAGCTGAATCCACCATGGTTACTACGTCCCAGGTGCCCGGAGTTCTACAAGCATTGTCTCATTGAACTGTCACAGCAAATACGAGGGGCGCCATTTTACAGATGGTATCTGAGTTTTAGGAAAGTTAACTTGCTCACTGTCACACAGTCCTGAGACGTGGAGCTGGGCTTTGAACGCAGGCAGCTCCCGGGTGGAGGACGTCCCACCAGAGAGACTGGACGCCCGAGGATCAAGCGGGGCCCGGGGAGAGGGTGTAAGGCCCTTCTCTAGCTTTCAGGTGTGATGACCAGCCAGGCCAAGCAATAATAGAACAGGTAACAGGTAACAACACGTGAATGTGGAGGATGAAAGGGTCTCACCAGAGGCCTCAACCCCAGGATCAAGTTCTCACGTGATACCTGGTCCTAGGCCAGAGTTCTGTGGGTGGATGGCCTTCCTGACTCCCCTCCGTCCTCCCCGCCCACGTCCCCGCCTTCTGCCATGTCACCTTGAACTCCCATCACTAAAGGGGTTGAGTCTATCTCCCCATCTCTCGAGTCTGAAATCAGCATCAGGACGTGCTTTGACAAATATAGTGGTTCTCAAAACATGGCCCATGGACCCAAGAGGGTCCCCAGGTCCCCTTTAGGGGGTCAATGGTGTAAAAACTTTTTTCTAATAAATCTAAGATGTTTCGTGCCGTTTTCACTGTCTTGAATTTTTGATATTGTGTAGCTGGCTTTGGGTCAGGGTTCCCAGGTCAGAATATCAAAGGAAGTGGGGACCCAGACTGACCCAGCTGCGGACAGACAGCTTCTTGACATCTAAGCCCTGAACGGTTTGAAACCTGCACCCCACCTCCGGTACGGAGGCCTTGATGAAAGCACCACCATTCCACGGGCTCACCTTTCGGACAGGTGTACCTGGTGCCCAGCCTTCGCCTGAGCTGCTCAGTGGGTCCATCACAGCCATGCTCCCCGGCCCCAGCAGCCAAGGGCGGGGAAGACAAGGGGAACCTTTAACTGTCTCTCCTTGGCCCACTGCTGTTGGTGACAAGACGCCATCCTGCGAGCGGCTCAAGACCACTCAGGACACCCAGGGCACCGTGCTGCCTGTGTTCCCTATTCCCCAGCAGCCCCTCCCGCCTGCCGGCCGAGGGGCTGCTCTGTCTCTGGACACAGCAGGCAGCACCGACAGGAAGGCCTCCACGGCCCCTCCCAACCCGATGCTCCGACGCAGAGAGCCACCCCCTCTGAGAGCTCCGCCGCCCAGGTGGAGCAACCCTCAGAGGAGCAGAGGCCCAGCACGCTGCACGGGAGGACATCACTGGTGGGCGGGGGGAGGCGGGCACCCGGAGGGATGGCCGGAGCTCAGGACCCCCTCCAAGGGCAGGCCCAGAGGGGCTCCCCAGGGGAGTGCCCAGGTGCTGGTGCAGTGGGCTTCTGAATTTCCAAGGACAGCTTGTGGGAGCAAAGGGCAAAGTAATAAGCAGGGGGCCAGCAGACTAAGGCACCCCACACCTGTCTGCCAGGTGATTAAGGATATCAGCGCTCAACTCTAACGTAGAAATTGCTCATCTAAATCACCCAAGATCCAGGTAATTTATAAATATGTCCACGTGGGAGAAGAGGGGAGTCTGAGGCATTTTTAAGGACTTTCACAGCTGTGATGTGCATGTACTTGCCTGGACAAGTCCACATTTACAAACACCTCAGTCGACCGCACCACGGCTAGCCGCCTGTCGCTCAGCTGCCTTTGGTCACTGCCAAGTTCACCTGTCCTGTGGAATGAAGAGAGTTGCAACCAGACCCACGGGTTCAGGCAGGCTGGGGTCCCCGGGCCACTAAATAAGTCTGTGTGGACTGCAGCCCCTCCCAGTTTCCACAGGGGCTGACAGGGGCAGCCAGCCACGCCGGGCCACAGCCGGGAGTGTGAGATGCAGACCTGAGGTCCACTGTAGCTCAGGCCTCCGGGAAAGTAAAGCCCCGGGTCAAGTCAGGTCCAAGCCCCTGGTCAGCAGGAGGCCCAGCAGCTGCGCAGACCTAACCTATGGGAATGGAGGCCCTGGGACAGGCCAGACACCAGGAAACCGGGCACCAGGATGGGCGCAGGAGCCCCGGCTGCCTGTTGACCAGCTCTGGCTGCAGGGGCCTTTCTCGGCAAGGCCGCTCACAGATGCACTGCTGGCAGGATGGATCCCCGGGTGACCGGCCCTTTCTGCCCCCTCCCGCTGTCCAACAGGTCCCTGGGCTGCCTGCCACAGCTGCTCTGGTCCAAACTCTTCCCACCTCGGTTTACCCATTTCCCCTTCTCTCCCCAGTCTCTCTCTAAGATGTCTGAAGAGGAATTATCCAGTAAATATTTGTGAACAGAGCACTGTTCTGGGTACTGGGATACAACCTGACCAAAACAGATAAAACTCCTTGCCAGCCTGGAGCGTCCATGCTAGTGAGAGATGGAAGATAAACACTGACGAGGAGGCCGTGTGGTCCGTGGGGGACACCAGGAGCGCAGAGGAGGTAGGACGGGAGGTGAAGGGCTGGCCTCTCACAGCGAGGCCTGCACAGAGTCCCGAGGAAGGAGGCTAGGAGGTCAGGAAGCAAGCCAGACAACACCTGAGACCTGCTTCCCAGGAGGAGGACACAGCACGAGCAAAGGCCCCGGGGCCAGAACGTGCCAGTCTGGCCAAGATACTGAGAAGGACATTGTGGCTGGATGGAGGGAAGAGGATGGAACAGGTGTGGACAGAGAAGGGGGTGGGCCATGCGGGGCCTGAAAGTCACTGTGGGGACTTTGGCTTTGACCCTGAGTGAGATGCGAGCCTCTGGAGGCTTCTGGGGCTGGGAGAGAACTGGGACTGGGGTTGTAACAGGATCACTCTGGTGGCTGTGCTGGGAGAGCCTGCAAGGGGCACTTTCTCACCTGGGGCACCTCCTGGTCCTAAGGCACTTGGGCCACTTCCTCGTCTGGGGCACTTTCTCCGTCAAGATCACTGCCAAGATCCCTTAGCCTCCTAGATCTTAGAGCTGTTGCTACCAACAGTCCCTCCTCAACAGAAGGGCGTGATGGGTGACACCTGAGGGCGTCAGTTTCCTGCACTCACCCTGCACGGGGAGAGGCCCATATGGGGACAAGGCAGCGATAGAGGTTCCAGGGGTGAAACACCAGGCCCTGGAGCACCTGGGACCCCAGTCAGTCATGAGTGTGTGCATGCCTGTGTGAGTGCACGTGTGTGCATGTGTGTGTGAGTGTGTGTTGAGAGAGCTGCCCATCTCCTGCTCCGGGATCTGCAGGTCCCCCTCCCTGTGGCTTTGCTATGTGACCTGACACAGGCTCCAGCCGCCTCTGATGTGTGTGTACCCTCAGACACCAACGGGGCGTCCAGACGTGAACAAGGCAGGAACTCCACTCTTCTTGGCCAGTGGGAGGCTCCCCAGGTCACCTGTGCACTGGGGCCAGTCCTGGGCCAGACACAGAGCTTTCCTCGCAGCCTCCATCCTGCACCCGGCCAGGTACCCATCCTGGCCCACCTATCCCAGAGCCAGCCTGCACGGGGCCACCCCCAGGACTGTCCTGGCCCATAGCTGCAAGGCCCAGGAGGTGGGCGCCCACCAGGTGGCATCGGGAGAGGACCCTGTAGCCCCGGCTGCCTTCAGCCGTCTCCTCACCGGCCCCAGGGCACAGTCACTCCTGCTGACCCTACGACACGACAAGTGGCCGAGCCGCCGAGGGTCCTGCCTCGACTCTCTGTGCTTCCCAGAAAGGGAAGGGGCGGGGCTTCCACCTGCAGCCTCCTGCTTGCTCCCTTGGCTCCCACCCTGACTCAGCCGAGCCTCAGTCATCTCACCTGTAAACTGGGCGTTGAGAACGGGACCCGCCCACCCGGAAGTGCGCTTGAGGTTAGATGAGCGAATGTGTGTAAACCACTTAGGAGAGAGCTCGGCAGGCACCGCTACTGCCGTACCAGCGTCTCTGCTGTCATTATCGTCATTAGCCGTCACTCAGGAGAGTGACTGCAGAGATTGGGTGGAGTGTGGCAGTGGCCGTGGCATCAGGGGACACGGGATGAGAGCCATCGGGAACAGCAGAGAGCCGAGGGTGTTACCTGCAGTGGGAGTGGGACCCCGGAAATTAGCAAGGCAGGAGGACCCCTGGAAGGAGATGCAGTCCAGGGTGGGAGCCCACAGGGGCCATGGTGAGGGTGCCTCCAGGGCCCCCAGCGCCTCCTCTCCCGAGCTGTGCCACCGTGAGCAGGCCCCGAACTTCTCTGAGTCCTGGTGTCCCCGAGAAGGCCTGGCCATCACAGCTCTGTCCCCCAGCTGCCCGGGCGTCAGGGAGGCCTCTGGTCCCTCCAAGCTCAGTGCCGGCAGGACGCACAGGCCGCCCGCACGAGGCCACCCCAAGCTGTGACTTGAGGGCAACTAGCAGCCTGCTGGGCCCTACATCCCCTTCATCCTCTCTATCTTTTTTTTTTTTTTTTTTTTTTTTTTTTTTTTTTTTTTTTTTGCAGTACGCGGGCCTCTTACTGTTGTGGCCTCTCCTGTTGCGGAGCACAGGCTCCGGACGTGCAGGCTCAGCGGCCATGGCTCACGGGCCCAGCCGCTCCACGGCATGTGGGATCTTCCCGGACCGGGGCACGAACCTGCATCCCCTGCATCAGCAGGCGGACTCTCAACCACTGCACCACCAGGGAAGCCCATCCTCTCTATCTTTAAAATCCCACCATTATAGCTTTATTCCTTTAGACCCACCTCAACAATTTGTCAGGTTGCCTAAACGTCCCTAAATGCAACCAACATTGAAGCCAGCACAGCCCCCCAAGCCCCTGGCCTCCCACCTGCCCCTGGTCCCTTACCCTGCTTGGACGCACCACCACCCGCCCTGTGGTCCAGCTGGAAGCTCTT
>NW_006785040.1:639195-650995 GCF_000442215.2 Lipotes vexillifer
TCTTTCCCTGACGCCTCCTGCCCCCAATCCATCCAGCTCAGCCCCAACTGGACCCAGGGTGTCCCCGCTCATCAGAGACCCCCAAGAAACCTTTTCCTGTTGGCTTATCCCACACAAAGCTGACATTTGTCCCAAGCCCAGAAAAAGCAGAGAAGACTATGTGGGTTTCCCGCTCACACCGTCCTGAGCTCCCAGCTGTCAGGTTACCAGGCAAGTAGAGGGTCGGGCTCCAGCCTGTACGTCCGCCCTCCTGGCAACACCAAACCCCCAGAACCCTCCAGGCTGGTAATCTTGGGTGGGGCTCGCGGTGTTAGCCCTCTGCCCACCCACACACCTACTCTCTCCTCCCCCTCAACCTCGAGACTCAGAAACCCTTTCTCAACCAAACCTCGTCCACATTAAGTGGCACCCTGCTCCTAGGAGTGCCCTGGGAAAAACACCACACTTACCACCTCGACTTCTGTTTACGTCTCTCCCTCCACGGCCCTTCTAGTCCTACGACTCAGAGGTCAGGACCGAGGTTTTCATATCACAGTTCGTACAGCCTAGCAGCCCTCGGTTGACATTTACTGGATGAATCAGGGGGAATATTAGCTGGAGCTCATTCACACTAGCATGTAAATGACTGATACTCATCCTTTCCTGAGAACCACTCCTGATACGGGGGAGGAGGGGGAAAACCCCAGCGTCGCGTGCAAGTGGCGAGCAGGGAGCAGCCGCACCCAGAGAGGGACGGCGAGGCCAGCTTCATTCTGGCACCCTAAGCACCTCCGTCAGTGCGGGGGCTTATGTACACTTCCTGAGCGGGTGGGGAAGCTGGGCAGCTTGAGAAGTCAGACTATCTAAGTACAGAAGCCCAGATGTGTCGGGGAGATTCTCACTGCTGCTTGGACCGGCCTCCCGGGACAGTGGCACCCGGTGACCCTGGCAATTCACGCAGACTAATTCACAAAGAGCAGTGAACTTACAGGACTATCCTCTTAAACCGTTCTGATTGCTGTGAGCATGAAAGTACAACTCAGAGGCTGAGCCTGTGCTGCTCTCCCCGGAAAGATGGGGACCCGCCTGGGAGGTCACAGCCTCGATCCCTCCTGTGGAGACAGGACAGGAAGAAATCAGCCTGTCCCCCTCCTCACGCAGGGCGGACCTCAAGCCCTGGGCTCCAGACGGTTTGTTTCCTTGCTGTCCAGTCCTGTCCACCTGGAGGCAGGGCCTGTGCCCAGAGCTCACCAGCCAGCCCCCACCCCGCCCCCGCCAACCCCGACTAAGGCTCTGCTGCCTAAAGGCCAGTCCAGGAGGCGCCCTGCTCCTTCCTCGCTTCACAGCTCTGGGCACAAGGCTCTTTCTGGTCATCTTCCCTCCGTCCCTGCAGCACCATCTTCCCTCCTGCCGGTCCCCGCTCCCCAGGCGTCTGTCCCCACATCCTCACAGACCCCACCGCAGCATCCGTGTGCCCTGCCTCCCCGCCCTAAGAGGCCTTCCCCCACATAGTCACCGTGCTCCCGGGAGACCAGTGTTCTAGAGTCTGGGGGACTGCATGGAGATGGCGGTAAGAGCGTTGTTCTTGGAAGCTGGGCTGTCCCTCTGTGAGCTGGAATTCTACAGCCGCGGGATGCCAGAAGGACAGACGGATACAGATGACACGTCGTTGAACAGGACAGTCAGATGCCGTGAGGCCGTCTGCGAGGTGTGGCGGTCACTTGTCAAAATCATACTTTGTTTACCTCTATTCACGTAATAAAGTTCATCAAAATGCACTAAACGGTAGACAACTGTGCTACTTAAAATTGTTTCTAATAAACCAGAATTACGATAGATCCGGATGGTGCATAGTATTCAATTCGGTCAAAATCAGTCAAGTCCAGTGAAACTTCTGATGAGGGGGAAAAGAGGAGGTTGCTACGGAAGGTGCAAAATAGTCTAAGAAAACAGAGACGCCACAATGGTCGATGTGGGGGAAGCCACAGACGCTGGAATGTATTTTTCTCAAAGCCAGGTTAGGAAAGGATTCTAACGCAGGCACACACGCGCACACACACACAGGCAGTCTCTTCACACCGCCCCTTGGTGACTGTCCCCTGACATGAAAACACTACTTGGCACATTTAACCCCCCCCCCCAGTTATGGGGAAATAAGTCCCTGGAAATTAAAATTCACACAGCAGATAAATGAACCTCTGCCAATTATCTTATTTACTTAACAAGACAAGCTCTCTCTTTTACGGAAATGGCCATCTATGGATGAGCTATAATGATCTGTGTGACTTTCTCGGGGGGATGTGGAGAATAATACAGTCCCTGGGTGATCTCAGGGAACGCCCTGGGTCTGGGTGATGCCCTGAGGCGTTTGAAATGGGAGAGTCCTTGGGGAGACACGGGGTGTGCTTAGGGGTAGGGCTGCTGAGATGGGAGGGGTAAAAACAGGGGCCCCCAGGGCTTCCCTGGTGGCGCAGTGGTTGGGAGTCTGCCTGTCAATGCAGGGGATATGGGTTCGAGCCCTGGTCTGGGAGGATCCCACATGCTGCGGAGCAACTAGGCCCGTGAGCCACAGCTACTGAGCCTGCGCGTCTGGAGCCTGTGCTCCGCAACAAGAGAGGCCGCGATAGTGAGAGGCCCGCGCACCGCGATGAAGAGTGGCCCCCGCTCGCCGCAACTGGAGAAAGCCCTCGCGCAGAAACGAAGACCCAACACAGCCAAAAATAAATTAATTAATTAATAAACTCCTACCCCCAACATCTTCAAAAAAAAAAAAACAGGGGCCCCCAGATGAGGCAGAGCAGACCCCGTCCCATCAGGTCCCTCCCAGTGAGACGCTGTCCTTTCAGTTCCACCAGAACTGCCCTCCTACGGGGACGGCCTTGTTCAGCCTGAGAGCACTGATCTCCCAAGCACGGATCTCCCACCGATCAGTGGCACCTTCCTGAGGCCAGCGGGGCTGGTGGCCAGCTCTGGGTGTGAGACGCAGAGGCTGTGGTAGGAGCCGGGGCCGCCGGCTGGCCACCAGGACCTAGAAGAGGTGAGGAAATTCACCACCCAGCCCGGCCGGCCTGCACCCCCGTCCCTGAGGTCAACATCACCAGAGCTCTGCCAGGCATGGCTGAGGCCCCTAGAGCCCCACACCCTTAGTAGCAGGAAGGATGTTTGCTGTGTTCTCAAGGTCCAGTGCAATTATTCCCATTGAGATGCCACTGTTTATATGCTGCGTGGTGCTGTGACTCAGTGGGTATTAACTGCCTGGCTCACCTCCAGGGGAAGATTGTTTGTGTTTAGAAAGCGCCCGTGATTCCCCTTTTTGAAGGTGGATGAGTGGAAATCATCAGTTGTATTGGAAGATAAGCCGGCCACGTAGGGAACCCTCGGCTTTGACTAAACGTGGTGGCCGCCCTCCTTCCAAACCAGGGCCAGACACGCTGCACTGCTCTGGCCGTGTCACCCCACCCTCTGCTCTGCGCTGTGCAATTCTGACCACTCGTGTCACATGACCACACGCTCTCCCTGCTCTCTCGAGAGCCCGTCTGCAATGACAGAAGAACGGGGCCCGGAGTCGGGGTCCCCACCCCGCGTGACCACCCGGAGTCGGGGTCCCCACCCCGCGTGACCACCCGGAGTCGGGGTCCCCACCCTGCGTGACCACCCGGAGTCGGGGTCCCCTCACCCCGCGTGACCACCCGGAGTCGGGGTCCCCACCCCGCGTGACCATCCGGAGTCGGGGTCCCCTCACCCCGCGTGACCACCCGGAGTCGGGGTCCCCACCCTGCGTGACCACCCGGAGTCGGGGTCCCCACCCCGCGTGACCAGGCATCCCCGCCCCTCCGCCCGCGTCTGCGCAGAGTCCCCAGGAAGCCCAGAGGAGGCCAGCTGTATGCAGATGCGTGAGGGCCGCCAGCCAGGCTAGGCGTGGGCTGCTCCGTGGCGGCCCTAGGTGCCATCAGCTGCGGGATGACTGCGCACCTGACCTCCTCTCCCTCCCTCCCCTCCCTGGAACGTTTGATCGCGTGTGGAAAGGTTTGAATCCCATCTGTAAACCCTCTACGCAGTACATCCCCGTGGCACGTTCCCATCTCCGTGGTCGCCGAGGGCAGTGGGCACCACACCTGGGGCCTGAGCAGCAGAGATGCAGGGCCGAGCTCCCCGCAAGACTCTGGGCAGAATTTCCTCACCTCTTCCAGCTCCTGGGGTGCCGCCGGCCCGTGACTTCCCGGAGCTCCACCCTGGTGTCGCACAGCCTGCTCCTCTCCCTACGAGGCCTCATCCCAACCTCCTGATGACATCTGCAAACGCCCTATTTCCGAACAAGGTCACATTCACGGGAACTGGGGGTTAGGATGTCAACATAGCTTTGGGAGGACACAGCTCAACCCACTACACCGAGGAATGACTCCGGGGGCACCTGGGTTCCCACCCTGCAGCCCCATCACAGGAAACGGCAGCTCTAGGGGAGGGACAAGTGGTCCCCTTGCTCCGCTCCAGGCAGGAGGAAGCAGGGGTGACAACAGCTCGTCCAGGGGCTCGGGTTCCTCCTTTGTCCCCCATGTGTTTCCCCTGTAAACGACAGACGGGTGATGAGAAACAAACGAAGTAATTCTGGAAAAGGCAGCACAAGACTCCAGGTCAGTAAGTTGTGAGGGGCCAGCCGGAGGGACCCGGCAGGCGTCCTTGCAGCTGTGGCCAGATGTGGGCGTGGGGAGAGTGGGAGAGGCCGTGTTCCCCGCCCCCCACCCAGGCGCCCCCAGCCAAAGGCCCAACACTTCTCGGACAGGGTTCCTGCACATTCCACGGCCCGGAGGCTGGCCTCGCTGAAAAGAAAATGTCCTCTGACAACCTGAGTTTTGTGTGTACAGCTTCTTACAGAGGAAGTCATGCCATCCCTGGCCTGACAGTTCCCGAGTGGGCATGGAGCGTGGCGTCCGATGCCCACGTGGGCCTGCAGGGAGACGTACACCTCCCGGCACAGGGCCTGGGCCTGGGGCTATTAAGGGTCCCTGAGGACCACCCGCTGGCTCGAGCAGGGCAGATGGAGGCAAAGGAAATGCGTGAGAAGGGTCTGGCCTCTTCACTGGCCGCGGTTCTTTGTGTGCACATCTAGAAATGTGCTAGTTACACAGCCAAGTCCTAAAGTGGTAGGATCCTGTTCTCAAATTAAAGTAACTCTTCCACGACTAAGGACCCTCATCGGGCCGGTCAGACACTCCGGATGGAAGGCCACGGGGGCACCTGGTGCCTTTGAAACAAACCGTCAGCAAGAGGCAGGCCCTTCAGCCGGCACACCCTGCGGGCGCACCCAAGAAAAAAAGTTGGAGGCTGCTGCACAGAGGTGGGAGGTCCAGCCCAGGGCCAAATAGGGGGCCAGGGGGCCAAAGAGGGGGCCAAATAGGGGGCTGAACCTCGACCCTCTCCATCCCCGTCGGAGCAGCAAGGGGGGCTCAGTGGTGGTGAAAATGTCCCGGCTCTGAGGCGTGCGTGGGTCTGTGGTCTCCACCAGAGAGGAGCGTGGGGGTCAGCCCTCGGCCCCTCGTCCAGACGGAGGTCTCGGACCACACACGTGGAGTCTTCCTTACATGGCACCGTGAACGGGGAGGTGGCACCTGCGTGCCAGGGACTGTGGGCTATACAATCGCACTGGAAGCAAGTATTTATTCCAGTAACACCTGCCACTGGCCTACAGTATGGATAAGACTAGTGTGACACGGTGCAGATAAATGCAGTCACGTGTCACCTGTCGCCCTAGGCCCTGTCCACACACAGGCCCTGCCGCCCCAGGCTGCAGGCGGAGCCCATCTGCCCCCTCCCCTGGCGTCCCAGCTGGAACCCCCATGTGGGCCTGATGCCCTCTGCAGCACCCACCATCAGCTGGCTGCTGAGGAAGATCAGAGGGGAACGTACAGGGGAAAGAGCCGGGAAGCTGGGTGCAGCCCTGGGGGGAAGAGGGGAGGAGACAGGCGGACTCAGCCTGGCATCACGGCGGCACCCAGAGGGCCCTCTGGCTAGCCGCTGTCCTCCCCTGCTCAGCCAGCTGATTGCTTACTTTGTTTAAAAAGAAGTGCTTTAATATTTTAACTAGCTAAAGGGCTTTAAAAGACACATTTGTTGATAGTGGTACAACCACGTAACATAATACCAGGGAATAACCAAAACCTGTCATTTTACGTGAAATCTGAAGGGGGGGATTGCAGGACAATGTACACTGTAAATTTTGTTACTTATGCTAAATAATATTTTATTGATATATAAATATACAACTAAATGTTACATATGTATATATACATATACATACGTGTGTATGTACATGCACGTGTGCTACGTACGTGCATGTCTTTGTGAATCCGCTAGAAGCTCCAGGATGGAGAGGTCCTAGCTTTGTGAGATGGGAGCAGAGGGAGGGAAAGTTTCCACTTTTATGCCCGGTAATTTTTTTTTTCTTTTGAAGAAAATAGATTTACTAGTTAACTTATAAAGAGATTAAAGAGCTGAAAACAAGTATTAAAAAGAAATTTGTGCCTTTATTAGAATGGTGTTAGGCTTTAAATATCCAATTTGGGTAATGAAATTATTCATTTTTTAACAAGAAATGACACCACAGAACTGCAATACTGGTCAAACAGTCTCGTCTTGACTTTTCCTTTAAAGCGAGAAACAGAATGTGAGTAATCAGAAAGGCACTAGCAGGCATCAGTTAATCCAAGATGCTAGCTTCTTAGTTCCGAAGGCACTTGCAGAGAAAACCATTGGGGGGCACAGGGTATGGAAGCACTTCCAATAACTGGAGTCCCATGAGTTTGTGTGTGCATGCCAAATCTCATAGGTTACTTTTTGTATTTATCCTTTACTTGGTCACTTTTTTCCCCACAAATACTAGTTTTCCTTTGACTTTTTTTCCTCATAGTATAAAAAGTATGAAATATAAACAAGCTCTTGCATTGCACACTTCAGAGTGTACAATTCAAGCATTACAGAGCTATCGACATACTGATAAATCCCATCAAATCTTGGGTAATTCAATAATATACAAAATACTACGGCACAGAAAGAACTAAAACCCACTTCTTTTTGTGATACATAAGATTCAAATATTCAGTTTAAAGAAAAACACTTAATCCTTTTGGCTTCTCTACATTTGCATGTCATATGCTTATTAAAATATTCCTGTCTAATTATGTTTCGTCTTATTATTTCAAGTTAGGTTTACAACCTCAAAACCAGCCATCCAGACAAAACAGGGAATCAGAAAGATTATTTCTTCCCCACCTCCCTAACCCCAATAACTATGAAACCAATTCTATGACATGACTCCAAACACTGGATTGTGATGACAAATGCTAGGTCTAATTTCTTCATAATCCTTTTCAGTGTGGCATGCTTGGTAGAACTCAGGTGTGGAAGCCAGCATGGATCCTCCCAACCAAACTGCATTATCGCTGCATGTGGTGTGTAATGACTTGTACGTCAATAGGTTTTGGCTTCAATCTACCACCACTGCGTTCCTCAATTTCAGCCTGGCATCTACAGTTCTTTTCAAATCTCTTTGCAAGCGACGTCCGAAGTCCCTGAACATGGCTGAACCTCCAGAGAGGACAATATTCTTGTAGAGAGGACGTCTGACATCAATAGGATAATTCTGAATTACTTCATATACAGCTTCTGAGATAAGCTGAGTAAAGTCTGGATTAGCAAACTCTGCATGAAAAGAAATTTCAGGTCCCAAGAATCTCTCATATCCAACATCAACGGAAAATTCTTTCTTTGAGATAGCATTGATTCCAGTATACTGTTTAATCCACGTTGATCCAGCTGTATCATACCTAAGTTCTCTTACTAAATCTGGGCAGACATCACTATAGTGCTTCTTTACTGCCTTAGCAGTTTCCAAGGATTGCTCTGAAGGAATTCCTACTTCTCGATCTCTCAGCAGCTGCTGAATAAAATAGGCTATATCTCGTCCTGCGATTGCAATGTGCTTAATATAGCTGCCAATCACATACCCTTCAGCCACAGGGATGACATGAGTGACACCGTCTCCACTGTCTATTACCGTACCGGTCAGCGTCCGTTCTCCTACTTGTCTGGAGGTCCAGGATGCAGCTACGGCAAGAACAGCCTGTACAGCCACGTACCAGCCTGGAACACTGAAGGACTCAAACATTATTTCAGCAGGTATATACTCCCTGTTTTCTGGAGTACTCAGTGGAGGTTCAGTCAAACTCAGGCTCCGCCCTTAAATATTTCAAGATCACTTTTGCTCCATAAACCTTTCCATCAAGTCCCAATCTTCAACGATACCGTGGAGGATTGGCCGCTTTGTTGCATATGTTGGTTGTCCTGTTGCCTCATCACCAAAGAAGTCTAGGTCATCAACACCTTTCATCACCCTCCTCTGCGCTTGATCACCCACTTCTGCTGACTCCTTAATAGCGATACAGGAAGGGATGATAACCTGTGGTTCCCTATTTCCGGCATATCCTAGTTTTGTACACCCCGTGCCACGGTCCACCCCACGGGCCGCCAGCCGTCCGGCCATCATCCTCCTTGCCTGCGGCTGCCACCGTCTGCTCCGTGCCAGCTGGGGGCCAGGGATGGGCGGCGAGAGGTAGAGGCTACCTGACCAGCCTCGGCCGGGCTGCCCTCTCCGTGGGGGGGTGGGGGGGGAGCCGGGAAGCCAAAGCAGTAGCCAGAGAGCAGCAGCCTCCATAAGGGGCTACCACGTCCTCAAGCCTGGCAGGCAGTCCCCATGCTGCCCCCCGCGGCCTCCTTCCCCCCTCTCTCCCCCCTCCTCACTCCTGTCCCCGCCCTCCAACTTCCTCCCCTCCGGCCGCCTTTCCCCGGGAAGCCAAGGTGGCCTTCAATGGCGACGCCCCGGCCAGGCCAGCTATCCCCTGTACTTATGCAGGGGCCTTGGTTCTTTACTATGAGAATGTATTTCTTTGGTATTTTATCATCAATAAGACGAATTTTGTGCCCCCCAGATTACGTCGATATTATTTCATATACATTATCTGAAAAAGAAAACCCCACGAGTGGCTGGTATAAGAGGAGCCTGAAAAGCTCACAGACTTGGAGTGGAAATCGGGAAGACCTGTGTGTAGAAAACGTCCGTGGCTTTCCCCCCAGCAATCCCATCCCTCAGCTGATATCCTAGAAAAATTATCAACGTGCACAAAACTTGTTGGCAAAAACGTTCTTCCCAGCATTGTCTGGGAATATCCACATTTTCCTTTAGAGAAGGATGGACCCACAAAGGTTGGTGCCCTTGCCCCAGGGATCCCACTCCAGCAGGAACAAAGAAAGAGAAAGAACTAGAACATCCTGACCCCAAATGGGCACCTATTAAAACCACAGTGCTGAGGGGAGAAAGCAGGGAGAAGCGATCTGGGCAGGAGCAGAATGATGCCACTTACATAAAAGTTTTTTAAAAACATGCAAAACACTACTGCCCATTATTCATAAGTATGTTTGTACATAGTAAAATTATAAAGGCAGCCGTAGGAATGACAAACCCAAATTCAGAATTTCTTCTCCGCTCGGAAAGGGATACCTTGGTATTTCCATCGTATCTGCAGAATTCACCTTCTTTGGCTGGGAAGGATGCCCTTCTTATTTTAGTTGTATTGTCATGTCTGGAGTATTTTCTTCTTTTAAAAAGTCCTTTCAAGACACAGGACTTATCTCAGTGATCACTTTGCAACATACATAAATGTCGAATCATTCCGCTGTACACCTGAAGTCAATGTAATGCTGCATGTATGTCAGTTACACTTTAATTTTTTTTAAAAAGGAATACCATTGACAAATTCATCCGGGGAGGGGCCCGAGGCTAGCGTGCGCTGGGATGGAGTTGATACTGATGATGAAAAGTTTGGGTACAGACAGAGGTGATGGTCACACAATATTGTGATGTATCCAATGCTGCTGAGCTGTGCACTGCAAATGGTGAAGGTGATAAATGCTGTGTGTGGACATTTTTCCATCATAAACAAAGGAGAAGCAGCTGTACACTTAGGGATGCAAAGTCAGACGCACTCCCCGTTCTTAAGAGTCAAAAAACAAAGTCCTAAAGGCCCCACACTCTTCTGGAAGCTGAGACGGAGCATGGAAGCCTCTGCCTGCAGTGACAACCGGTAGACACAGGACCTCGAAGGCGTCTGCCCTGCCCGGCCCTGTGGCGTCCGCTCTCTGAGGACACACATCTGGTCACATCCAGAAACACACTGCCCATCACCAGCCCTGGGAAGGACTCCAAGCAGTGGTGAGCCCTCCCCATGTCATCCTGGATGGAGGTGACACTGGCCGGCTGTGCCATCAATGTCACCGGCGTGTGCCTCCCTCCCCACCCGGAAAGAGAAGCCTCTGGAACAGTCAGGCCACAAAGGAAGAAGGGGGGCGGCTGGGGTGTGGGGTGGAGGGACCCCTCCCTGAGCTGGAACCAGGAGCCAGGCTGGAAATCAGACGGGCGGAGGGGTAAATAGGCAGGTCGCATGGGGTGCTCCCGCACAGTGGCCTGAGAGCTGCCACCTAAGGGGCCGCCCCATCAGACCGTCCTCTTGGAGCCCAGACGCTGGCACATCCCCATCAGGGCCTAGCTGCACACGTGCTCCAGCTGCCCGCTTCCAAGCCTTGCCTTTAAGTAACCATAGGAATATTAACCCTCAACACTAACCCTCAGAAGAACTCAGCAAGGTAGGTGTTAACACTTCCCCACTTTACAGATGAGGAAACCAAGGTCCCCCTCTAGTTTGTGGGGCTCGGGGATGTGAACCCTGACAGCTGCGTTGCAGAGCCCACACCTTTGACCACAGCCAATGCTGGCTGTCCATAAACATGTATGGAAATGTATGGAGCAAATTGTGGGCCGAGGCACCATTTCTCCCAAGTTCCCCATTTCTACAAAGGTCAGCCTGAGAGAGGGACACACATTAGTTCTCTTCTCCTGTCACTTCCATTCTAACATGTATGTAATTCATGGGCAGTTAGCGTGCAGTCTCCCAGCAAGGCCACAGGAGAAGCCCTTAGATGCTGGAGGAGGGAGGGGGAGGGAGGGTTCAAAGGCAAGGAGGATGCGCTCAGGAGACCGAGGGTGTTCGTGGGAGGACGATGAAGGGACTGATGGTCGCAGAGGGTCAGAGGGAAGAGGCAGCAGGTGACAGGAATCCCGGGACAATGGAAAGGATCGCAGCCCTGCCCCGAAGGAGGCACTTGGTAGATACTTGTTGAACAGAGGACTGTGTTTAGGCTTATGTTTGGAAGCTTATATCCAAGATCTGAGCACTCTTGGCATGAAAAGAGCACTAAACTAGCAACCAGAAAACTCAGTCCCTCGTGCCGGTGGGACAGTAACCAGTCCGGTCTCCGGGCCTCTCTGCATCCGGGGTGTGGTGGAGTGTGGGGCTCATGAGGGCCCTTCTGACCCTGATGCTCGGCCTTCCTGTGAGTCACTCCAGCCCCAGTGGTTCATCAGCGGGGCTCCTGGGGAAGCCAAAGAACAGTCAGAGGCGAAGGGAGAGACCAGGGCCCGCGGGGTCCGCGCCTGGAGAAGCCCCTGTGACACCCAGCAAAGGGTGACTCAGGCCGTATTTTTCCAGTGTGGCAGCCGGAAACGTCCCCGGCCACGCAGCACCTGTATCGAACGGCGTTTGCACGGTGGGGCAGGGTTCAGGTCTTGCCCCTTGTCATGAAAACAAGTAAAATTCCAGGTCAAGTCCAGTCCTGCCTGCAGAGAAGAATCAGGGCTCTCTGGTTCATTGGGTTTGAGTCACCACCGGCATCCTCCAAGAGGTCATGATTCATGGCCACGTTATTTAGGGAAAAG
>NW_006785040.1:651007-666813 GCF_000442215.2 Lipotes vexillifer
AGTCACAAAGCCATCAAAACGCTCCTTCCTCTGGTCCGCCTCCAGCCCCTGCCTGGCCGTCGCTGGAGCCTTTGTTTCATGGTAATGACACAGCCAAACCTCGGTTATTTGGACGGGACAAATGGGGGTCACCAATAGCCAGAATACTGCCGCATTCGATTTGTAGGGCTAAGAGGTAACTCATCACCAGTTCCAGGTGCCTGGGGCTCCTCACAGAGTGGGTTCCAGCTCTGAGCCCCGGCAGGACCGCAAAATGGTTTTCTCCGTGTCCCCTGCAAGACGTGGTCAGACCCTCAGGGCCCCTGAGTCAGGACGGACAGCCTCGGCAGCAAACGCCCCGTCCTTAACCCTGAGCAAACCCACCCACCCTCCTCCGCCCCTACGACAAAGGCTTTATTATTATTGTCTTTCCTTATAACCAGGAGAGTTCAAGCTTGTCCTGATTCTTCCGAAGTCAGACTGCCACCAACTTCCAAAACAAATGACATTTGAATGAATGTATTTGGGGGAAAACCCAAAAGAAAGAATCCTGGAGAACCGCTTTTGTCTGCTTATGGGGCCGGATGAATAGAAAATCTTTCTAACTATGTGGCTATCAAACCAAATAAAAGTGAAATATTCACTGTAAGAGATCTTCCATTTTATTCTGAGAAGCTTTTTATTTTTTTGAACCCATCATTTTATACCCAAATGGGACAGAACCTGGTTCCATTCATTAAATACTAGGAAAACTTGTACTTTTACAGCTAAATATTAGCACCTAGAATCTAACACACTGAGGTAGTGTCATTTTATATCAAAAGTTCAGTCCTTCTTAGAAATAAAGAAAAAAATGAATAGACTCAACATACAAATATAAAATGTCTATCAAATAAAACATGTAAAAATTAAATGTCTTGAGAAAATGCTTGCAACACATGTAATAAAGGAAGGTGAATACTCACTAAAAGAAAATCGATGGAAATAACAACTAAGATGATAGGAAATTAGGACAGGAAAGAGAATTGACCAAAAAAAAAGAAAAAAGAAATACAAGTGGCTAATAAAAGTTAACTTTCTTAGTTTAAAAGAAATGCCATTAAGACAGAAAGGCAGTGTTTGCCTGACTGACCCAAGGCCTGTGCCCACAGCACTATGGGTGCCCAGGAACAAAGTTCCCGTAAACTTTCTGCAAAATAATTTGATGGCATTCGCCAAAGACATTTGAAAACATTTATGTACTTTGGTCCAACAGTTCCACTTCTAGAAATCCATCCCAAGGGATCAACTAAAAAAAATGCTAGTAAAAACATAATAGTCTGTTGACAAAGATGGGTATCAAATACTTGTTTGTAAATAGAGAAAAACTTAAACCAGAGAAGCAAATCCAAGTTATAGGATATTATTCAGCCATTACAAAATCCTGTTGACAAGGCTCTCTTCATGACCGATATGGGAAAAGAATCTAAAAAAGAGTGGATGTATGTATATGTATCACTGATTCACTTTGCTGAACACCTAAAACTAACACAACATTGTAACTCAACTATACTCCAATAAAAATTTTTCAAAAAAGAATCTCTAAGAGTACAGGAAATTCATAGGATAACAGCTGAAGTAAGACAAGGAAGAATACTATGTTTTAATAGGCTATGCGCATAACCACTTTAAAATATATCTGAGGGGAAAACCGGAAAGAAACATGGATGATCACAGTGGTCGTTACTGTGTCTTTGATTTTATTCCTTTGTCTCATTTTTTAAATTTTATTATGTTTTCAAAATATTCTATAATCCACACACAGTATTTTTACAATAAGTAACTCTGCTATTTTTTTTTTTTTTTTTTGAAAGCTCTGCTATTAGGCAATAACCCTCAGTCTCCTAGGCGCTGGTGTTGGGTAGCATCCCAAGAGCTGTGAGGAGTGGGTGGTCCTCCAGACTTGGCATCAGGGACACCCCAGAGACACAGGAAGACACCCAGTCCAGCTCTGCCCTCCATGCCCGGCTGCACCTGCCCACCCCTGGCCCCCTCGCCCTCTGGAAGCACGGGAGGCACTAATCCATTTGCACCTCTCCCTCTACCGGACTCTGTGACTCTGGGTGCAGGTGTGACCTGTGGCTGAGCATCCAGCCCCTCGCATGGTCCCTGGAATGTAGCAAACACTCAGTGGGCAGGTGCTGAATGGACGCACCGCATGTCACAGACACGAGATGATTTCCCACTGACTGAACGTGAGCGAGACCGTGAGGACGAGAAGGGAGCTGGCAGGGGACTGTGGCTCTCAGGGCTCGCTCCCACACGCCCAGGGACTGGACAGCACTTCTAGCAGCAACCTCGTGGGTAGGGGGGACACCTCCCTCTTTACCCCACACGTCGGCTTCTGGGGCGGTGGCCTGCCCCTCATCCCACCGCAGGACCTGCTTCATTCCAGCAAGGAAGTGAGAAACAGTAAGCTCCCAAAGTGTCTGGGTCCCCACCTCCCTGGGGTGATGAAACCTCTGGCGTCCCCTCCTGCCCGGCCCTCAGGCTGCTCCACAGGCTGGTTTAGAAAGATGCTCTTAGGGCAAGAGCGAGGTCCTGGGACCCCGGCAGCTGAGTGCTCCAGCGCCCAGACCCAGACACCCACTACTGCCTTACATGACAAGCTCTTCACAGAGGGTCCATCCCCCCCACCATGAAAAGAAATTTAGACACACAGTCTGATAATAATAATTTGAATCGAGTCTATTCTGGTAAAACCAAGACCATGATTATTAAATTTGTATCCCCCATAAAATTTAGAAAGCAAGAAATAAAAAAGCAAGTTCATTTCCTTGGTTGTTAGATCGAGGAAAGATACAAGCAACAGGCAGGTTTTTTTCTGTAAATAGTTAAATTCACAAAAATCGTGTCACCCTCCACAGAAATAAGGTAAGACTAGATTATTTTCACCTTGTTGCCATCCCAGAAGGTGCATTTTCTCAGCAGCGTCAAGTACAACCCTATACACTGCAGCCTGGTGCTTTGGTGGCTGCGGGGCAGCCAAGTGAAGGCTTTTGTTTAAGAGGAAGTAACTCAGAACATGTCTTAAATCAGAGTATGTAGCTCCACTAATTTTTTTCACTGTCATAAAATAGACTAGCATTGTTGTCACATAATAAACAAGGGTTCAGGGGCCTGACACTAAGCTCACTTTTACATCACCATCTAATTCCTTATCCCGGGTGATAGTCAAACAATGCCCGGTCCCCAGCCCCGCTGGATCCCACACAACCTTTGTTTAAATAGCATCCGGGTCCAAAGCCAAATGTCAGGAAATGCCAAGTCGGGCGGCTTCTGGGTAAGTCAGAGCCTCTAAAAGGAAAATCAGAGACAGCACAATGCAGAGTGAAAGCGACATCCACTCTACCTGCGAGAATCCTGAATTTCCTCGGTTTGAGTGAGTTACCAAAAATATCACTGACAAGTACTGTTGAGCGCTGAAAAAAGCCGGCTTGTGGAAGATGAGGAAAGTCCATATTTTCTCCCTTTGATAATTCCTGAATACTTCTTAGGAAAATAGTTTTGCAGATGCTCTGAAGAACGTGATCTGATTACTTCCGTGCTTTAAGAACAATTTCCGGGTGACTTTATGTAAATAAAAGCAGGTAATGCTGCTCTGGTAAAGGAAAAACACCACCAAAGAGTAGGTGTGATCTAATTCATCCCACTTGAACTAGCTGCTTCTATGAGAAGGCAAGAAACCAACACAAAACAAAAAAAACAGGGCTTCCCTGGTGGCGCAGTGGTTGGGAGTCCGCCTGCCGATGCAGGGGACGCGGGTTCGTGCCCCGGTCCGGGAAGATCCCACGTGCCGTGGAGCGGCTGGGCCCGTGAGCCATGGCCGCTGAGCCTGCGCGTCCGGAGCCTGTGCTCCGCAACGGGAGAGGCCACGACAGTGAGAGGCCCGCGTACCGCAGAAAAAAAAAAAAAAAAAAAAAAAAAAAAACAGACACTCTCCTGCCCTCCAGAATTTGCCAGTAACTAGAATCCAGAATGTTTTTAGGCAAAAGCTAGTCCTATGATAGCTGCATATTCACGAAACACCTACTGTGTGCCCTGAATTGTGCCAGGTGCTGGATGCCACAATGAACTCCCACGGCCCCTGCCCTCCCAGGGCCCACCCACAGGAAGGAGAAAGAGAGGGCTGTAGGCACAGCTCAGCCTCATGGGCACAGCCTGCAAGGAGCAGGGGAGGGCCCCATCTTACGCTTCCGCAAGGTCGTAAAAGTACAACCAATTTCATAACAAAACAGCGATATTACTGCCCTCCAAAATGTCAGCTCTATGACGGAAGGGATGTTCATTTTCTACCACTGCATCTCAGAATTTAGGGGGGCATCTGGCATACAGCGGGTTCTTAGCAAATATATGTTGAGTAAATAAATACGGTGTCTTGCAAATTATCAGGCTACCTAGGGAATATTTTGAACTATGGGTTTATGCTTATAAAAGGAAAACACCTAAAACATTTCTGGGCTCAAAATAAAAGGGAGGTGGGAAGACAGCCAAAACGGATCACTGTATCCTGAGTGTATCATAACCACTGCGGCATTTCAGTTATAGGATGAAGACGCTACACGCACACTAACTTTAGCATCACAGTGGAAGATTTCTGTGACCCTTTTTCCATTTTTCCTTATGGAAGAACCCACGCTAGTAACAGATTTAACCATTTAGGTATATGAATTCTGTGTTAACCCATAAAAGAAATTGCTCCAGGTGCCCCGCCCATCACCATTTAATAAATCAACAGGTCCATTTCAGTGGCCTGATGTAATGGCCTTTATGAACACTGGCAGAGTCGTGACCACTTAACCAGTGTCATTAAGCAATACCTGGCCCTTCTTATTAAGGAGATTGGTGAACATTTATTTTTTCCAATGCAACTGACAAAGAAAATATAATATGCATCTTACAGAATATTTGTATCAACAAAAAACACCTCTTCCTGTCATTTTTCGTTGCTGCATTATATTTGTCTTCTGGAAAGAGAATGAAATATTCCTTTACATGGATCTGAGACTACTTAGTGATTCAGTCCCCAGAACCAGGTGCTACAATCGAATGACAGAACTCCTCTAGAAATCTGAGCTGGGGCTGATCTTAGTCAAGCTTCTCCTTTGTGGATGAGAAAAGCAAGACCCCAATAAGGGAAGGGGCTTGCCCCATCTACCCAAAGCCCAGAGATGAGCCCAGCTGGATGGCTGTCTCCATCAGAACCTTGCACGGCAACTCCACCTGGAACATGAAGCAGGATTGGACCCAAGCTCTGCCAGGTCAAAGGAGCCCAGTCGAGGACTTTTCCTGAAGCTGGAGTTTCCAGATCAAGAGCTATGCACGTTTTAAAATAATTTTAAATAAATTCAAATTTACACATATTTTAAATCAAAATCTTAAACCCCGTTGGGCTTTGCTTCAGGCAGGGAGGCTGAGAAAGCCCCGCTGGCTTCACCACCCTTCCTGACACAGTCGGCTGAGAGGTGGGTCTTGCCCATCACAGGTTGCGTAACGTCAGCACGCTCGTGAACCTGTCTTCTTGTGACTCAGGGGCTGTGGGATGACCCTGAGCACGACTTGGTGTGTGGGACAGGCCTCCGCTGAGCTTCCTGAGTGAGCCTCTAGGCCTGTTCCCAGCCGTGCGCCCGTGGGTTTGTCAAGGGAGGCTTCTGCTGACACTGAGACCTTACTCTTCCTGCGAGATCAGCTGGCCCAGTAATTACTACTTTTCAAGGTGCTTAGACTTTACTACTGTCAGCTCATTATGCTGCCAACAACCCCATGGGACAGGTTCTATTGCCACCACATTAGTGGATGTTACCGGGCAGAACCAGGCCGCAGAGCCAGGCCCCAAAGCCTGCCGGGGATCAAAGGACCTCAACATCCCATCACCTTGCTCACCCGGGGCCCGTGCCCCGTGACGGGAGAGCAGGAATGGCCTCTCCCCAGGACGCTGTCCTCAGAGCCCAGGGGATGCACCGAGCGTCCTTTTGGATGTGCCATCCACAAAGTAAAGCTACCTGTTCTTGAAGGTTCTTACAAATGCACAACCACTTTGGAGGGATATATGTA
The DNA here is from genome assembly GCF_000442215.2 of Lipotes vexillifer. Classification (NCBI taxonomy): domain Eukaryota; kingdom Metazoa; phylum Chordata; class Mammalia; order Artiodactyla; family Lipotidae; genus Lipotes; species Lipotes vexillifer. The sequence goes on from NW_006785040.1 coordinate 657,080, forward strand.
TTGCCTCCCATAAAGTAAGTCTTTTTATTTATCCTAAGTCCCCTTCCTCTCAAATGTCTTCTCTTTTGAGAACTCCAAGGTTTGGGTAAACACACTCACATCCTCACCTCCTACATTCTTCAGGTATCAGAGGTTTTAGCCTTGATCACCTGCTGTCTCCGACCAAGCCCTCCTCCACTGCAGCCCTTCCCGCAGTGACGGGGCCAGGCTGAGGCTTTCTGCGTGACGAGCCACACCGGTCCTTCATGGTTTGTGTTCCAGTGTCGTTTCACAAATCCTTCTCTACCAGGTACCATAAAGGGGATGCAGGCGGGTTTTTTTTTCAAGTTTTGTGGTTTTGCTTTTCACAATGAGACCTTAAATGCCCTGGACGTTTTTATATTCAAAGTGGGGTAGGTGTGTAATTTTATTTTTATATGGGAAGCAAACTGTCCCTCTGCTCAATTTGTTGTGGCTATTCCAGCTTCTTCTCAATTCCCTTAGTAATATTTAATGGTTACTATTTCATATAAGCATTTATTCTTTAAATAAATGTTATTGGATGACTCTTGTGTGCCAGGCACTGTTCTAAATATTGGCCATACGGCAGTGAGTGAGACAAACAGACAGACAGCAGCCTTGTTCTCACAGAGTGCAGACTATAAGGGACCTGGAGCACTTTCCAGGCAGAGAAAGGAGCAAGTACAAAGCCAAGACGCAAAAGCAGCTCTCACCGTTTGCAGTTGAGAGAAACTCAAGAAGACAGTGTGTCTCGGCAAAGTCAATAAGGTGGGAACATGGTAGATGGCAAGGTGACAAAAGCAGGGCCTCTAGACAAAGGTTAAAAAGTTAGGATTTGGGGCTTCCTTGGCGGCGCAGCGGTTGGGAGTCCGCCTGCCAATGCGGGGGACATGGGTTTGAGCCCTGGTCCGGGAAGATCCCACATGTCGCGGAGCAGCTGGGCCCGTGAGCCGTGGCCGCTGAGCCTGCGCGTCCGGAGCCTGTGCTCCGCAATGGGAGAGGCCACAGCAGTGAGAGGCCCGCGTACCGCAAAAAAAAAAAAAACGTTGGGATTTTTCATACGTGAAGGAAAACCACCAAGGGTGGAAGCAGGGGTGCCAATAAGGAAGCTGTTAGCACAGTTGAGGCAACAGATGATGGTGTGACTTACATGCATGTAGCATAGCGGGAGGAGTGGCTGGATTCTAGACCCATTTGGAAGGTCAAGGTGACAAATTTGTGTGTACATGGGAGGAAAGAAGCGTTTTTTATTGGAGCAACTATGTAAGTGGTGATGGTATTTTACTGAAATGGGAATCCTGCAGGGGAAGCACATCTGAAGGAATTTGAAGTTCTTCTTGGACATGGAGATGTCTGGTGGGCAGCTGGGTATATGTGCCAGGAGCTCAGGAAGGAAGTTAGGTCTGTTCACATAAATGTGGTGTCATTAGCATATGGGTGGTTATCAAAGTTGTAGGATTTGATGAGGTCTCCAAGCACACGAGTGTAGTTAAAGAAGAGAAGAAAGCATGAGGAAGAGCATTGGCCTCACGAATAGACTACAGTGGGCAAGCTGTTCATACATTTCCGGTCTTAATTCCATTTTATCTATCTAGTGTTTATCCATGTGCCAAAAAAACCACATTGTTTTAATTACTATAATTTTATCACTCTACTTGATTTCTTAGGGTTTGCCCACCTGTGATGTTTGTATGCTGATAAGAAAATCTAATCAAAAGAGAGAATTTGATAACGAAGGAGAAAAGGAAATCACTGTGGGAATAAAATCCATGGGTAGATGAGAAGGAAAGTGATCTATTGCCTTTGCTGTGTAAGGACTGACTTTAGATAGAGGAGGTGTTTATCCTTTCTAACAGACGAAAAGGAAGAATATTTGAATGCAGATTTCTGTTATACTCCATTTATCTATTTTGATAAAAGTTACCTTAATTTACAAATTAATTCTAAAGAAATTAACATTAGTACATTGTGTCTGCTCATCCGTGAACAAAGTATACCTCTAATTTCTTTTTTTTATCTTGTTGCATTGGCTAGGAGAGCCAATGCCTTTTACTAAATATTACTGGGCATATTTTATGGGAATATACTCAGTAATTATGTTTGCTATAGCTTTCAGGTTAAGGAAGTTCCTTCTATTCTTGGTTTGCTGAAAATTTTCTATTATGAGTTATTATTGAGTTGTAATAAATGCTTTTCTTCATTTAGTGATATGGTCATATTTCCCCCCTTACTCTGTAATGATGCCACATGAATAGACTTTCTGATGCTAAACCATGCTTGTCTTCCAAAAATAAATTCTACTTTGTATTGTAGTGCTATTATTTTATATAAACTTTTAGCCTTATTTTATTAATATTTTATACTGGATTTTTGCATCTATGTTCATGAGGGAGGTTGAAATTTTGGTTTGCAGATTCATTCAACCTACACGTAGGATCTCAGCCCTGCTTTAATTTTTAGGATTCCCATAAACCCGAGTTTGCAGCTTGGAGAAGAAAGACCTGGGAAGAAGAGATGAAACTGTTAAGTGAGAACAGACTGTTGTGGAAAACTGCCCAGTGGTTGTGCCTCTGTCTTGACTCTACACATCACACCCCTGCTCACCAGAGTTGTCCTTCGTGCCTGTTTGTCCCCAGAGCTCTGGCCCCTGGTGCCGGCATGGACCTCCTGCCACTGAATTCTCAGCCCTGGCTCCTGGGGAACAGTCCCGTCCTGCTGTGACACAACATTTTATGTCACGAAAACTTTGCTTCTGAGAAGCTTTTCACGTCCTCTAAGACTTTCTAGAGGAGACAAGCTCTACATGATTCTTTTCAGGGTATTTTTGCTCCAGGCTGGTTTTAATCAATATTTTTCCAAGTTTTATAACCATTTATCTAGGAAACTAGAAATAACCACAATAGATTTCCCACCCACTTCCCCTACCCTTGAACTTCTTTTCCTTGGGGTTATCCTGCCTTTCAGCTACTGATTTGTCACCTCTCAGTTTTGGCTTAATCTCTGATAACTATGTGATGAGCATTCAAAACCAGCCCCCCATTGTCCCTGGTCTTAAAATATCCCTGCTTTATGCCTTCTTAGAATTCGCTCTAAATAAAATTTCAAAAATGAAGACAAATGGAAATCCAACAGTACAATCTGACTCCGTGTGGGAGCAAACACAGCCTACACCAGATTCGTCCACTTACAGTATTTTCTTGACGGCTCAAAAACTCAGGCCTCAGAAGACTGTGCAATTAGCTGCATATGGACCCATTTTCAGATCTTTTTCTGCTCCTGCACCTGGGCCAGCAGCTTTTTCAGCCAATCATCTCATCATCTAATGACGTGTTCCTCACACAGCAGCCTGGGGGGATGGGGGGGATGGAAGGAACATCTATTATGCACCAGGAACTACACTCAGAACATAACAGTTATGGTCCTTTTGTTAATCTCATTGAATAAATAAGGAAAAAGAGTCTTTGAGGAGTAGTCATCCAGCTAGTAATTGGTGGACCTGGGATTTGAACCGGGCTCTGCAGGACATAAAGGCTGGGCTCTCTCAGTAGAGTGTATGTCATGGTCTTTGCCCTGAGTGAGGACATCCACCTTGCTGGCAACAAGCCAACACTTAAAAGGGCTACAAAACAATGCCCTGCAGCGGATCGGCTGGGAGGTCCACACTCAAAGGCTACTCCCCATCTGTGCGCCTTCAGCAAATCTCCCATCTTCTCCTGGCTTCAGTCTCCCAGAATCTAGTTCTGCTGCTCCAGAAGGAGCGGCCAGGACCAAAGGGTAAAAATTACAGGATGCTGCATTGTGTCTTTCAGAGCGGAAGCAGCCAGCAGCCCACTGGGCAGCCTGGAGGTGGTGATGCCCAAGCAGACCGGGAACGACCACAAGTGGCAGAGAGGCAAGCTAAGCTTCCCAAAGCCAGGGCCACAGCACCCGGCTGCCATGAGAGGGTGGAGAAATGACATTTGCAACTCGCTGTGGGCGAGTTTCAGGACCTCAGCCAGGCAGGGAGACTTTGGGACCAGGGGGCTTTGGGCGCTTCACTGACCTGGCCCCGCAGAGCCCCATCTGTGAGATTGTCCCCCCGGGGCTATGGGTCCCTCGCCCCAAGCCCAGCTGCCTCGTCCCTCCTGTAACCCCCTTTTCCCCCTCCGTACTTCAGTCTCAGAGTGGGTGTCTGGCAGTCTCTCATCTATTATTTGTCCTAGTCCCTCAGCCCTCATACTGCACCTCTAGACATAAATATTACCCTATCTTACTGATGAGAAAATAGAGAACCAGAGCCTTAAATGGCAGAGCGGCAGCCTAACGGTCAAGGGCAGGAACGCCAGGAATGAATCCCAGCTCCACAGCTCCCAGGTGGGGAGCCTGGGAAAGTTAGATAACCTCTGAGCCCTTCATCCTCATCTATAACATGAGAATAATGATAACAGTACCTTACTTCCTAGGTTGCTGTGAGGATTCAATGAATGAATACATGTTAAGTGTTTAGGACAGTGGCTGGCACAGGTGACACTGCACAAGTGATAATGCTGATCGTAACAGTGATGATGGTGACAGTATACAAGTGGTGATGATGGCGATGATGGTGATCATGGTGGTGATGGTGATGAGGATGGTGATGACAATGGTGATGATGGTGATGATGGTGATAATGGATAGTGGTGGTAACTGTGGTGATGATGATGGTGATGATGGATGGTGGTGGTGACTGGTGATGGTGATGGTGATGAGGATGGTGGTGATGGTGATAGTGGTGGTGATGGTGATGATGACGGTGATGATGGTGATGAGGATGGTGATGATGGTGATAAGGGATAGTGGTGGTGACTGTGGTGATGATGGTGGTGATGATGATGGTGGTGATGGTGGTGATGGTGGTGGTGATGGTGGTGATGGTGATGATGGTGATGATGATGGAGATGATGGATGGTGGTGGTGATTGTGGTGATGATGGTGGTGGTGATGGCGAGTATCGCACAAGCAGCCCTCATGAGCATCCTCACCATCATTTGCCCAGGTCACAGTAGAATCAGAAGATTTAACTCACCCCTCTGGTTCCTCATCCAAAACTCTTTCCATTACATCATAGGGCATCAGGGCAGTCTGATAAAAGGAAACTCCTTCTCAGTTTGTTGCCTTTTTGAATAGGCTGAAAATATTAAAGGTAATTATTCCAAGGCCTTAGACAGATTCCATCACCGGTCATTCACTTGGTTTCGTGTCCTGAAATAGACACTGGATTTCATAGCCTTGGCTCCAACCAATTGATCTGAAAGGGCAAAGCAAGCCGTCCCTAAATCCAAATGATCTCGAAATCCACAGAAAGAAAAAGTCCTCTGCATGGAAATCTTGCTTCTTTTTTCCCTCTTCCCTTAACAATTCACTGCCATGGTGTCAGGAAGGTCAAACGGGTGCTTTGCTGGAGGACTTCCCAGTGCCTGAAGTGCCTGAGGAAGGACAAAGCCTTGTACCACCCCCGAGGAGGAGCCGCTCAGATACAAACTCCAGAACCCCCCATGCGCACACACACACACACACGCGCGCGCACGCGCGCGCACGGGCACACACACATGCACACACACACATGCTCACACGTGCACATTCTTCTTGAATATTCTGTACCTGAGGCCCCAGGCCCCCCAGGAGCAGCTTGGGAGTGGGAAGAGCACATTGCAGACACGAGGGGCCCCTCAGGCAGGGGCACAGAAAGGGGGTCCAGGAGCTCCACTCAACCCTGATGTCTTCACAGACTGACCAAGTGCTCGCCCTGCTAATAAAAGGCCCAGGCTTTGCAAAGCCGGCAGGCAGATGGACCAAGCTGAGTTTCCTTTCCAGCGCACGTTTTCACTAGAGCAGAATTTAAGAAACTGCTCCAGACAAAGGCAGCTGACAGCATAACCCTCCTTCCTTCTCTCCCTCCTTGATGCTCTTTGGGGTGAGGCCAGTTCCCATGCTCAGCCAGTGGCCGCTGGAGCCCAGGTCAGGTAAGCCTCCTGCACGGCTGTCCCCGGCAGAGCTGTGTGGGAGAGGCGAGCGCAGACGCCCCGCCTGGCTGGCACGGGCCACGTGGCCATCCTCCAAGCTGACAGACGGGTCAGACTAACAAGACCTGTCTGCACGGTGTCCAGGCTGCCATGTGTCCAGCAGATTCTCCCAGGGACCAGCAAGTTGCTGGGTCAGAATGTGGAAGGAGGGGCAGAGCGACTGGCCTGTGAGAGAGGAAAACCCGGCCGTGGCGGCAGGCGACTGGCACCCGCTGGTAGCTTCAGCCACAGTTGGGGCATGACACTTAGTGGTTCACGGCCTCAGTTTGCTCATATGCAAAATGGGGCTGTTATTAGTCCCCGCAGCCCAGGGTTTTTATAAAGATTAAATGGAATAAGGTGTGTACATGTGCCACACGGCAGTCAGCAAAGGGAAGATGCCCCCTCTATGCCGGCTACTGTGCGTATTTCAATAATGATCAGCCTTAAACCTGCCAATCTTCGCATCTCATGGCTTCTGGTCTAGGAATGGGTGCATAGTACGGACGGAGGAATTTTGTTTTTTCCTTCCAGAGATGAACATAGTTACGTTCTAACAGAAGGACGGCAAGAAATCAGGTGTGAGCTGGAGTGATGCCGGGCATGGGGATCCGTGCAGAGGCGGGTGGGTGGGAACAGGGAGTGGCAGGCAGTCAGGGCATCCAGAGCTCTGAGGGCAGCCGGCCCGTGGAGGCCAGTCTCGCTTAGCCGCTCTCAGCAGGGGAGCAGGGCAACAGCTTCCCCCTCTGTGGGGAGCAAAGGAGCTAGGCTGCATGAAGGGCTGAGAAGCATGCGGAGGGGACAGAGCATCCCTCAGAAGGTGGGGGGTGGGGTAGCAGTGCGCGTGCCCCGCATACCTGTTCCTCCCGTTACTCAAAAACGCTTTGCGCGTCTGTTTTGAACTAAATCTTCCCTGTGATTAGGGTGTGGCCACATAAAATCCAGGATGCCGAGTAATGTCATTGAAACAAACAAATACGTGGAGGTATAAGTATGTCCCACTCAATATTGGGGACGTACTTATACTTTAAAAAAATCATCGTGGGGCTTCCCTGGTGGCGCAGTGGTTGAGAGTCCGCCTGCCGATGCAGGGGACACGGGTTCGTGCCCAGGTCCGGGAAGATCCCACATGCCGCGGAGTGGCTGGGCCCATGAGCCATGGCCGCTGAGCCTGCGCAACCGGAGCCTGTGCTCCGCAAAGGGTGAGGCCGCAACAGTGAGAGGCCTGCGTACCGCAAAAAAAAAAAAAAAAATTACCATAAACGGAGTCTATATACAAGTAAGAGATTTGAAAAAATATATCCATACCTCAGATGATAATGAGTTAATATCCATAGTATAAAATGACCTCTGATGAAGACAGTAAATAAAAATAGATTGCAAAAAAAAAAAAAATTATTGTGTATCTGAAACTTGAATTTAACTGAGCATCCAGTATTTTTATTTGCCAAAAATAGCAATTTTAGCTGTGGTGGAAATTGACTCATATGGTCAGCGATGGAAAAGGGCCTGGAGTAAACCAGCTCTCAGCAAAGGGGCTTTCAGAGATTGTGGAGATTGTGACCAAGATTTGCTCCGATCCTCAAAAGTTGGAAAGCGTGACGTAGATACCATGCTCCCTGGGTGTGAAACCCAGACGTCTGCTGACTCAGTACACAGGGATGGAAACTCGGGAAATCATCGTAAACACATGCAGAGATTTTTTTTTTTTTTTTGGCTGCGTTGGGTCTTCGTTGCTGTGCGCGGGCTTTCTCTAGTTGCAGCGAGCGGGGGCTACTCTTTGTTGCGGTGCGCGGGCTTCTCATTGTGTTGGCTTCTCTTGTTCCGGAGCACAGGCTCTAGGTGTGCAGGCTTCAGTAGTTGTGGCTCACGGGCTCTAGAGTGCAGGCTCAGTAGCTGTGGGGCACAGGCTCAGTTGCTCCGCGACATGTGGGATCTTCCCGGACCAGGGCTCAAACCCGTGTCCCTTGCATTGGAAAGAGGATTCTTAACCACTGTGCCACCAGGGAAGTCCCTGTGCAGAGGTTTTGCAAAAGGTTGGTCCTAGAAACATTTTCATAACGATGATTAAATCAAACGTTGGTGGTGACTCCTTAGGCAGGTCCAGTTATGGGTGTTCTTTGTTTTCTTCTTTTTGTGACTCTGAATTTTCTGATTTAAGTTTAATTAAAAACTAAAACATTTCAATCAGGCCCTCCACGCTGCACTGCAGTTCCGTCTTGAAACCCTGAGGTTGGGCGGTCCTGCTCTCAGCCCACACCATTGCCTCTTCCAGCAGGCCCCGCTCCTGCCGTGTCTGCGTTTCTCATAGTACCCAACATCATGAAAGATAAAAACTGTGAAAACATGAGTTCTCAAATCATTTTGCAGAAAGTAAATCTGAGCCCGGGCGAGCCAACCACTGAGCTTGGTGCATTCGTGAGTGTTGCCCCATTTATTCTTCACTTTACAGATGAAAACTTTTATACCAATTAGTGTTAGCTTCTCGAAGGTAAAGCATGAATCTCATTTTGTCCATTCACTCACTTATTCACTCCTTCATGGAACAAAAGCTCACCGAGCATCTACTTCAAGCCACTGAGTCTTGCAGATGGAGGATGCAGGTAAGGGCCAACGTGTCTCTGCTCTTAGGAAGGTCACATCCAGCTGGGGATCACTTGAGCCAGCCAGAGAAGGTCACAGCGCCAGAGCAGTGAGCAGACAGAACCCCAGCAAATCCAAGCCCTCAGGAGGTGGCCTTGGACGTCAGGCCTTCATCTCTTCCTCCCTTTAGTCTGCGTTCACTAAGTGTTTGTTGAAGTCAGGCACTGCTCTGGGTATTTTAAATAAGGTGGCCCGGTGACAGCTGAGCTGGGGGGTGACACTTGAGGCAAGACTTGGATGATAAAATGAGGTCTGTTCAGGAAAGAGCTGAGGAAGAGTGCTCTAGACAGAGGGAAGAGCATGTGCAAAGGCCCTGGGGAAGGATTTGGGTTGGCTCATGGAACAGAAAGTTGATCAGTGGGGTTGCTGAGCACTGGGACCAGGGCTTCCCAAGTACTGGTCCTTGGTCATGAGAAGGGCCCGCCCACTGATGAAACGAGGACGATAAGGACAATAGCAGTGAAGTTTTCCATAAAAATGTGAATTTACTCAGTTTAAAGAACTCTGCCTTCATTATGGAGTTGGTCTTTTTGGTATGAAAATGTTCTGTCATTCATAAAAGGATGGTGCTAATAATAGTAGGGCTTTTTAAAGTCCCTGACAATAAATAAATAAGTAAAGAGAGAGAGAGAGAGAGAGAGAGAGAGAGAGAGAGACACGCACACACACACACATACACACACAGAGAGACAGCGACAGAAACAGAAATGCAGAGAGAGAAGCCAGTCCCCGAGGTTATGTGTTCATTGGCTTTGAATTTTCCAGTATAAAGCATCCAAGTCTGGGTAGCACTAACATAATCCAATTACTTATTGTACAGATGAGGGAATCAAAGCCCAGAGAGGCTAAGAGATGCCCCAAGATCACACAAGCTCCCCACACAGGTGCCCGATTCTTTTCCCCTGTGTGACTCCCTCCACCTGCCTGCTGGCACCCTATGGTCCATCCTTGACCTAAAACTCACAAACGCAGGGCCCTCCTCTGGCCACCACATGCTCTGGGCCTCAGTCGGAAGAGAACAGACCCCAGATTCCACACGGAGGTCATCTGGGTGCAGGGCAGCCGCTCTTC
>NW_006785040.1:667576-670353 GCF_000442215.2 Lipotes vexillifer
CTCTTCCTGACTACATAGGCCTTCTTTCAACCTACTCAAGAGGAAGGTCAAATTATAGGTGATTGCCTTGTTAATGTTATCAAAGGTAACTATAAAAATTTTGAAAATACAAGAGGTCAAGTTTCCACAAATTAATTAGGTAATTTGTTTCTTCAAGAGCCCTCACCATGAATTACCTATTAAGTAAAGATCTGATGCATTTAATGTTCTCCTGCACCATCAAGATGAACTGGTAAATTAGTGGTAATTATACATAAACACACCACAGTTCCACAGTACGCTTATTCCCAGGGTCTGACAGTTTACAAACTCCACTGAGACGAGCTCAGTCACACACACTACCACCCGTTTTCTTGATAGTAAAGCCGAGAAAAACAAACAAGAATTATCTGAGTGAGAAACAGTCCTTTTGGACTCTACTAATAATCCCCACATATTTTGTTTATGTATTAAAAACTCCTTGATGCATGCCTACTAAGTGCTAAAGTGACAGTGACCAGAGAGGTAGGCATGGTGTGTGTCCTTCAAAGCCCAGGGCTTTCATTTCATCCATCCTTGTTTATTTGGTTACTAGAAGAGGAGGCTATTCAGATTGAAATACCTTTGGGAACGTCTTGCTTGGATAACAATGGCCTCTCTCAACTTCCATGACGAGCATTCACCAAGAGCCATTTTCAGATGTGGTAAGAAATTCAGGAGTATTACAGAGAACAAAGATTGGACTCGTTTTTTTTTAACATCTTTATCGGAGTACATGGAATCATTTTTTAAAGCAAAAGCTGGGATATTTCAAGAAAAAAATCTTTATTCTGCATCTTATCCCATCTATTTAAGCTGTAAGAAAATGTTTTATTCTTTCAGAAAAACTATATGCAATAGCGGTTCCATGTGCTTTTTTCTAATTAATTTAGATTTTTAGGATCATTCTCCTCTCTGAGCCTACCTTGGATTTGGAGTCAGTCAGATGTGCCTTGACACTCACTGTCCCACTGCTGATGTGATTTCCTGCAAATTACCTAATATTTCCAGACTGTTATTTAACCTGTAAAGTGGGTACAAGAGCAGCCACACTACAGGGGTGTCATAAAGGACAGAGGTGATGAACAGAATGCACGTAAACCCCAGGAAATGATGCTCAAACCTGTCCGATTAAATTCATCTCCAACACATCTCCAGAAATTGGCTCGGATGCCCTTGGGTACCACCTGATGCCCTTGGGTACCACCTGACGCCCTTGGGTACCACCTGATGCCCTTGGGTACCACCTGACGCCCTTGGGTACCACCTGATGTCCTTGGGTACCACCTGATGCCCTTGGGTAACATCTTGCTCCATGACTCCACTTTCTACAGCCATTATCCACAAATGCAAGTAACAGAAGTATTGGTAAGTGGCTCTAAAACAAATGGGTTCCCGCTCCCATACCCTGATTCAGATGTATGTGTGTGTGTGTGTGTGTGTGTGTGTGTGTGTGTGTGTGTGTGTGTATATATATATATATATACATTTGAAACCCTCCTCTTTGAAAGCACCATCCAGTTTTCTTCCAGAACTCCAACTGAGGATGTTGGAGCATCAGCAACATTTAGATTTTTAGGATCATTCTCCTCTCTGAGCCTACCTTGGATTTGGAGTCAGTCAGATGTGCCTTGACACTCACTGTCCCACTGCTGATGTGATTTCCTGCAAATTACCTAATATTTCCAGACTGTTATTTAACCTGTAAAGTGGGTACAAGAGCAGCCACACTACAGGGGTGTCATAAAGGACAGAGGTGATGAACAGAATGCACGTAAACCCCAGGAAATGATGCTCAAACCTGTCCGATTAAATTCATCTCCAACACATCTCCAGAAATTGGCTCGGATGCCCTTGGGTACCACCTGATGCCCTTGGGTACCACCTGACGCCCTTGGGTACCACCTGATGCCCTTGGGTACCACCTGACGCCCTTGGGTACCACCTGATGTCCTTGGGTACCACCTGATGCCCTTGGGTAACATCTTGCTCCATGACTCCACTTTCTACAGCCATTATCCACAAATGCAAGTAACAGAAGTATTGGTAAGTGGCTCTAAAACAAATGGGTTCCCGCTCCCATACCCTGATTCAGATGTATGTGTGTGTGTGTGTGTGTGTGTGTGTGTGTGTGTGTGTGTGTGTGTATATATATATATATATACATTTGAAAACCTCCTCTTTGAAAGCACCATCCAGTTTTCTTCCAGAACTCCAACTGAGGATGTTGGAGCATCAGCAACCATGATTGTTCTACGATGCACACTTTTATTTCTACTTATTTTCCGGAGCACTTGGAAATAATTCTTTTAACTTCGGTTCTCACATAATGAGAACACACCCTTTCCAGGTGGAAGTGGCAGATGAAGCTGCTTTTTCCCTGGTAGAAGGATGGGGTGTGCGATGTGCAACTTGTCACTTAATTGCTGCAGGCTGTGGTTTTTTAATCCATTAAATAGAGAAATTCATGGAACTGTTGCAAAGGATTAATGAGATAATATTTGTAAAGTGATTGGAGATAATCTGATGAAAAGCACATATAAATACAGAGCATTACTGCTAAGTCTCTAAGGAATAATAAAATGTGTAATGACATGCCTGTGGTAATCTATACTTAATTATGTAATTTTCTAATGCCCAGAAGGTATACACAGGCAGAGATGAGTAAATTGCATTGTATGGCATTCATTCCATGAGGTCACTGGTCATTAAAGTTTAATTATGTCCCATTAAAAAATAAAGATTTCTGTTTTTACTCT
>NW_006785040.1:670363-674121 GCF_000442215.2 Lipotes vexillifer
TTTCCCAATAATTACTAATATGTTGCCTGTGGTAAGGTATCAAGTCATATCGATTTATTTAAAGAGAGAGAGTTTTCATACGAGGCTTACTCACCTCTCTCCACCCATCCCCTACACCCACCTGTCGGGACATCAAAAATGCACGTTCTCCGTCTTCAGGGGCAGACGCGGCTAGTTCGTGTGAAAGATAACAAATGACAAGGGACAGAGCACAATTAACTGCTAAACTGCAGAGCTGAAGCTTTCCGGGTTGGGACCAGAGGAATTTTGGAAGTGGCTTGATGAGGTCAGGGACTTAATCTCTGCTCCTGTCACCCGGAACGTCGAAGGTGCCAGGGCGTAGTAAGGGTCCTGTGAACATTCCTGAATGAATAAGCTAGTGAATGAATGAATGAGGCCCAAATAAACCCAAAAATGTCTCATGGAGAAGGGGCTTGAGCCAGGCCCTGAGGAGGGTGGGAGTTGACAGCACATCCGGCCAACAGGCCCAAAGCACCTCAGTGGGGTACGTCTTGGAGTAATACTGTGACGCCTCAGACACCAGCCGGGGGACGTGAAGGCTGATGGAGGCTGATCACGGGGGCCTTAGGGTCTGATGGGTCTTAGCTGTCCCTCCTCTAAAAATTCTTTGGTTCCAAATTTCAGACCCAAGAAAGACCAAAACTTCCTGGAAACCTGCTATTACCATATCTGCTGCTTCCCTGGCTCCAGAACGCGCCGACACACACAGATGCAAGGTCACAGGCCAGGACCCACAAAGGCTTCCACATGGAGCCCTGTGGGGTGTCGGTGCTCCCAGATGCAGCGGTGGCGGGCCGCGAGTCCTCACAGGGACAGATCCAGTGCAGAATGTGCCCGGCGTAGGCAAACAGGCTGTGGGGTTCCTGAGGGTTTCCATCGGCCTCGGGCACAACCTCCCGCGGACAGCTGGCGAATCCGACAGGTGATGGTGCCTGAGGACCTGGCACGTCACCGTGCATCTGGCCCTGCCCACCATGGACCTCGGGAGTCAGATGGAAGCACGAGCACCTGCCTCACCTCCGCTCTGACCCCCACAGTGCTCACAGGTGCCTGGAGCTCGCCATAAACAAGCTGTCACGGGAATCAAGAGCAAGCGCGAGACGCAAACGGGGCAGGGGTCTGTGGGAAACTCTGGTGAAATCACCGAAATGCCCCCAGCCTCAGTCCCGCAAGCCACAGGGTGAGATTACTGGACTAGTTCAGTGGCCCCATCCTGGTCCACGAACCGGGTGTGTCAGCATCATCTGAGACTCTTGTTTCAAATGCTGATGCAGGTGGCGGGGCCTGGAATCGGAGATGGTGTTCCCCGAAATGGATGTGGTCAGCCAGTTTGGAGACTCTGCGCTCAAGTCTCCAGAGGCCCCTCCTGCTCTGCAGCCGTGAGTTCTAGTCGCCTTGACAGGTGCAGCATTGAACGTGGAGCTCCGTGGTGGGAAGGGATGCAGGCTCCCACGGGTGCTTCCGTTGGCGGTTCGCCGGTCGCTCGACCCTAAAACACCTTGCCTCACATCACCCAGGGCTGTCTTCCAGCTTCTTCCTCCCAGTTTGTCAGAGACCTTATCTACTCTGTTCACACCAAGGTTTACACAAGGTGCCTTGGGGGCCACAGGTCCAACCTGGGCCAGGGATGCTGTGGCTTCAAATTTCAGAAAGCAGTACCTATTCCCTAGAGGACTGGTTCCCTTGGACTTGCTGTGATCTGCTGTCTGTGCTCCAGAGGTAGAAACGGCAGGAAGTGAAACCTGACCTTTTCCCCCGCTTTTCCAGCTTTCCCTCATCTCCCCCTTTCCCTCACATCTCAGCTCGTCTTGGTTTCTAGCCCAATCGCTAAGGACCTATTGTGCGCGGGGCCAGTGGTCGACATGGGACAGATACACAAGCTGCAGGGTAGTCCATTTCATCCAATTGAGGGAATTATAGATGCAAACTGTTATATATAGAATATGGATAAACAACAAGGTCCTACTGTATAGCACAGGGAACTATATTCAGCATCCTATGATAAACCACAATGGAAAAGAATATTAAAGTATGGGGCTTCCCTGGTGGCGCAGTGGTTGAGAGTCCGCCTGCCGATGCAGGGCACGCGGGTTCGTGCCCCGGTCCGGGAAGATCCCACATGCCGCGGAGCGGCTGGGCCCGTGAGCCATGGCCGCTGAGCCTGCGCATCCGGAACCTGTGCTCCACAACGGGAGAGGCCACAGCAGTGAGAGGCCCGCGTACCGCAAAAAAAAAAAATTAAAAAAAATAAAAAATAAAATGATGATCAATTTAGGTTCTTGGCTTCCCTCATGAAAGTAGAAAATCTTCTGGAATTTTCAAGGCTGAGGGGACCCCTGGAATGGTTTGACCCAAGATATCTTTTGACAATGAGGACACCCATACAAATCAAGCCCCCGGAGTATCCACCTTCCACCTGAGGGCAGGGAAGTTTCCCCGCAACCCCTGAAGCAGGACCATCAGGCCAGGTGGGCATACGGGGTCCCACCAACAGCACCCACCCCGCCTGTTAACGCCAGTGGCTGGACTTCGGTCTGGCCCTGCAGCCCAGGACAAACAAAGTGTCTGTCTGAGCATTTGCCTTCTCTCAGGAGAATCACTGAAAGGCCACAGTACATCCTCCACAGGACAGAGAACGATTTTCGAGAGAAAGTAAGTGTGTTCTGACCCACAGCCCGGGAGGAACGCGCCTCGGATGGAAGTACCCACGTGAGGTTCAGGCTGAGGACCCTCTGCCCCTTACCTTCGGCTGGCTCTGTGGTCCTTGTCACCTTCTGGTTCATTTTATCGCAACTCCTCCCTGGAAAGCCACCACCAAGCAGAAAATGACACAAACCCCAGTGCCCGTGATCGCACGGGAGGGCAGGGGGCTTGGGGAACACTTTCCTCCGGCTAGTGGGGCCTTTTCCAACAGCACTACGTTGAACCCCGAAGCACCCCTCACCCCCACCAGCTTTCCAGTGCTGGCGAGCTCGTGCCTGGGAGTCGCCATGATTTTTTAAACGCAGGGTGGGGCAGGGACTGGGGCGGCCTCCTGTGCCCTACACCACCCCTCTCTGGCCTCCTCTGTCCTTCCCTGGGCCCCGAGGTTGACCCCTGCCCGCGGCGTCCCTGGGTTCCCATTCCCTCTCCTCTGCAGGGGGTTAGCCAGTGGGGAGCAGCTCTGCTGGCTGCTGGGATGCAGGATGGCCACTCCAGGTGTCACCTGAGTCCAAACAGGATGGGATCCCATGTCCCCTAAAGCCCAATACTCAGCTCCCCAACACATGCCTTCTGCGAGGGGCAGAGTCTGGAACAAGCTAGATAGCGGGACCCTCACCAAGGAGCTGCCCCCCAACACCCACCCGCTCTTCATCGACGACAAGGCCTCTGAGGCAGCCCGAGGGGACAGCACAGCCTCCAGCCAGCATCCCGCCCCCCACAGAGCCCCCGCACCCTCCAGCTATTGTCCCTGGAGCCCAGATACCAACACCGTGGGCAGATAGAGGCTGCTGGAAGGGCGGCTACCTGACTGGCACTGATAGCAAAATGCCCTCCAAGTGCGATCCCCACTGCTCGCCCTGGCCCTGGGCCCCTTCCCGTAAATTGTCCTCTCCACGCGGCTGGAACTACCGCGGGACGTCTGGGCACCTCGACAGAGCAGGCTGAAGCCCCCGGGGCCTGGGGGAAACAAAGGAAACCAGAGGGAGGAAGAGGAAGAGAAGGTCGGAGAGGGGAGGGAAGGGGGAGGAAGAGCG
>NW_006785040.1:674169-676969 GCF_000442215.2 Lipotes vexillifer
GAAACACTCAAGACGTGCAGGACTGGACTCCCCTGGTGGCGCGGTGGTTAAGAATCCGCCTGCCAATGCAGGGGACTCGGGTTCAATCCCTGGTCCGGGAATATCCCACATGCCGCCGAGCAACTAAGCCCGTGAGCCACAACTACTGAGCCTGGCCTCTAGATCCCGTGCTCTAGAGCCCGCGAGCCACAACTACTGAGCCTGCATGCTGCAACTACTGAAGCCTGTGCGCCTAGAGCCCGTGCTCCACAACAAGAGAAGCCACTACAGTGAGAAGCCCGTGCAATGCAACGAAGGGTAGCCCCCGCTCGCCACAACTAGAGAAAGCCCGTGCGCAGCAACAGAGACCCAACGCAGCCAAGAAAAAAAAAAGAGACACGCAGGACTGAGGAGGGGAAGAAAACTAAGCTTCAGAATCCACGCAAGAGAGAGCAGCTTCAGAGGGGACCCTGCAGGGCACACCGAGCTTGTGCTCCAAGACGGGGTGTCACTTGTCCCCCAGAGTTGGCTGGAGATCTGCGAACAGGGCAGGGACCCAGAGTGTGAAGTGTACTCTTCCCTCCTCCCCTCCCCCTCCCCTCCCCACTCTGTCCCCCTCCCTCACTCCCTCCTTCCCCCTCCTCAAAGCACTTTGGCTCAAGGTAAAAACGACAAGTAAAATGCCGCTGGCAAGCTATCTGGATGAGAATAAGGGTTAATTTTTTCAAAACTCTGGCTGAGCAAAACAACCAACAGGGGAAAATGTGCTCTCAGAACCCTTGCTCCACTGCAAGGTCAAAGCCCAAGTGGTCATTAAAGAAAGTATTAATCTTGGTGTCGCTGCTTGGCATCTTGTGGCCCATCAGGAACGTCTGAAGGGCGATAATCGTGCAATCCAGCCCTGCAAGGACAGGACGAGAAGCCTCCGTGCCTGGGTCAGCCCCACGCCGATGCCGGGTGCTTCTATAGCTGACCGAATCCTGGGCGGAGGGGCTGTGCCCTCCCTCCCCGGACAGACTCTCTAGGACGGGGCCCCTGTCCACAGAGTAGGGCGCCCGCACATCGGGATGCCCCCTCGGGGCTCAGACGGGGAGAGGACTGGGCCCCCAAGACCCTGGCTGCGAGGTGGCCTGCGCCTGGAGCCGAAGAGCCTGGACTCCACCGACAGGTGGACCCGCCTCCCTCCCCAGCCTCGCAGTCATTGCTTGTGTGACCTGGTCATTCCTGGTGCCCTGAGGCTCTGTCACCCCGTCTGCAGGACCGACACAAGCAAGCCCACTCCCAGCGTCATGGGAGCCACGGTGGGCGGGCGGTGCTGAGCCGCGTTCTGCTGAGCTGAGGGCCCGGCGGGTTTGAGTTCTTACTGCCAGGTCATTGTCACCACCCGTCGAGTCCAGGCGGGAGGAGGGCTGGCCCCATGAGCCCCATATCGCCGAGGGCCCAGCCACACAGGTGCCCTCACTCCAACAGCACCCCACCACTGTGCGACCCACCAATCCATCACAAGAGGCAAGGTGGTTTTGGGGGCCTCTGGTCCGCGGCCCGGCTGCCTGTCTGAGTGATGGCATGCTTGTGGCCCCTCCACTCAGAGCCGCGGAGGCTCCTTCACGGCCCCTGCCCCCCTGCCAGCCCCAGGAGTGCCCTGGGATTCTAGCTGCTTTGGCGACGCCTACCCCACTCCCCCATCCCGCGTCCTGCCGCCTGCTTGCTTTTCCTCCACAGCAGGCATCACGATGAATAGGCCACGCGTTCTCATTTACATGGGAAAGGATTTTTATCTACTCTGTTCACTTCCTGCACCTCCGTTACCTCCCGCCATGCCTGGAACACAGATGCCCATAAATATTTCAGGCATGAATGAATGAGCCAATCGACCAATCAAAGACCCTTCACAGCCCCTTCCGCCTCACTCTGTTTGGAGCACGAGGCTTTTGGAGCAACCCCGGGTGCCCGGTTGAAGCCCGGTCACCTTCCTTCTCACCTGCTACCTGCCGGCTCACCCCGGCCCAGCCAGACTCTGGTCTGCTCTGAAGAGGGTGCAACCAGTTATGGGTGTCCCAGCTGGTCCCATCCCCAGCCACTGCCGGTCGGTCACGAGCATCAGTCTGGCCACATCAGCCTTCAGGTGCCCCCCAGCCTGCCCGGTGCCCACCTCCCAGAGGGCTCAGTTCTTCCTCCAGGGCCTGTGGGAAGGCGCCCTCAGCACAGAAACCCCCGCAGGAGCCCTGGACTGAGGCTTGGGGCCGCTGGGTCTTCACCCAACCCTGCCACTAACAAGCTGCCTAGAAAGTTCCATCCTCTGGGTTCCCCTCTGGGTGGCCAGCAGGGCGATGCTGAGGGAGCAGGTGAGGTCACTGCCACTCCAGTTGGCTGACCTGTCCTACCAGCACCTCATTGCTGCATAGCAGCCACCGAGGCGATTTATGAATGAAGCCCGCCTTTCCTGGGGTTGCTCAGGAGGCAGCAGGAGATGCAGCTGGGAAGATACCTGGGAAGGAGAGACAGTCATTCTTTCTTTTGGAGGGAAGAGAGCCCTTGCTATCGCCCTGTTCCCCACGCCCCGGCCACCGCCGTCCTCTAGGAGGCCAGCTGCTCTGCCTCGGCCCCACAAGGTCCCGTCTGTGTGCGTCTGGGAGCCGGAACCTGCCGCATTCTTCTCTACTGCGTGACATTCCAGCTGTCCCTCCGCGTGTCATGTCGCATGGGGGTGAGACTTCACACACTGCCTTGCCGTTTATCCACTGCAGCCAGGAGAGGTTAGACAGGCCAAATCCAAGACCCACTGGGGCTTCCAGAAACTGGGGGGGGGGGGGGGGGGGGG
>NW_006785040.1:677035-684875 GCF_000442215.2 Lipotes vexillifer
GGGGGGGGGGGGGGGGCGGTGAGCCACCAGGGGGAGAGGCCTCGCTTTCCTCCACACTCTCCGATGCGTCCAGGGGGAGCCGGAGGGCGGCCCTGCAGGGTCAGCAGAGCGGGAGCTTGGCCGCCAGCCCAGGCCCCACCGTGAGCCATGGTTTGAAGGCCTGCTTGTTGCGATGCCGTCTATTTCAGACGCCTACAGGTTTTGAACGGGATAGATGGCAAAGCCGGGAACTGAGAATAGCTGGCATTCGGGGTTCCATTGTCCCGGGAGAAAGTGGGCTCCCGTGCCTGGACTTCCAAGTGGTCCTCTCCTGAAGGTCACCGACAATGTGACCACGCCGGGCGGCCATGGGGTGAGCAATTCTCGGCAAAATGAAAATCCTTTTGTTGTCCGGCCTGGAAGATCACACGTTACCCTTTGAGATCGCCTCAACAGCAGGAAGTCCTCCCCCGTAAAGGTGACAGCCTCGGGGGCAGCAGTCAGCATCGCGGCATCCACCAGCAAGGCCACGCGGCGCAAAGGCCCATTATCCCACCACAAACAAATGCCGCTGTGGCCCGGGAATGGTGGCCATAAAGAGGTGCTTGTTTGAAAGGCCACCGACTTGGCCGGGCCTGGGAGGAGAGATGGCCGCAGCCAGGTGCCAGGCGAGGGGCTTCAGGGGAGCCCGCAAGGCCACCTGGCACCTCCACGGGGGCACAACTTAGCCAGCTCTGTTATCGTGGCAGCTGTGTCCTAGAGAGTCACCACAAACACTGAATTGTTGGGAACTGGACCATGGCTCCCAAGGAAACACAGGGCTGGGTTCCTGAGAGACTCAGGCTGCACGTTTTCGTCAACTGATCAGCACATGCCCTTGTTCTGTGTGCTTCTGTTTCAAGACACCATGCTGAGTATATACTGTTGGTTCATGCACAGTGAGCTCCAGCCAGCAGCCCTGTAACTCGCGCCTGCGTGAACTTGACCCAGCGAGGTGCCCTCCCGGCGGTCAGTGCTGTGTCCTGCACCCGGGAGCTCTGGCCCGCACTTCACTAGGTCTGGCAGCCGTTGCAAACAAGGAAACACCAGCAAAACATGCAAAGACGTGGAGAAAGGGCACTGGGCAGACCACGAGAAGGACACGTGTTTGCAGAACGGGCAGAAACAAGGGAAGCACCACCCAACGTCACCCCAGCCATGAACGTGCGTGTCAGGCACCCTGAATCTTCACTGCTCAGCACACGTCCTCACGGGACAGTGGAAGCTCAGGAATGCTGACTTGCGGTGACGCAGAAATGTTGCGAGTAGGCGAGCTGCAAACACCGGACATGGATGGCAAGCATCGATCGTGTAAAAGACCTTTGCTCAACCTGAACCTCGGTTCTCAGGACCAGTCACCCCAACTCGCCACCGCTCAGCAAGAAGGCAAAGCCTACAAGCAGCGTCTCCCGCCCTAACATGTCTTGGGATGGTCCTGTCCGCCGACAGCCACAGCCTGAGAGCAGGCTGCCCTGCTGCCTGTCCCCGGCTCTGCTCGGGGCTGCAGCGCTGGCATCCTGGTGGCGACCAGACCAGAGCAAGCCCAGGAAGACAGCTCCCTGGAGTCTCAAACAGGGGGGCCTCGCTGGCGAAACGGTATTGTTTTTCTTGTAAGCGTTTCAAGGTGCATATCCTTGGTGGTGTCATCCTCTTTCTGTGACCTACTAACGTCTCAGCGTGACCTCTGCGGTCCACCTCCTGCCAACTGCCAGGACCCTGTCACCTGATTCCATAAGAAAGTCTCAACTCTGGCCTCATCCCTTTTCTTCTATCCTTATATTCCTTTTCTCCCTAATTCTCATGATATATATATATTCGTTGTAGCCTCCAACTTCTGGGGGACGAAGTGGAAGAGAGAGAGGCCAAAAGTTAGAGCAGCCGGTGGGTTCTCAGACACACCGGCTCCCCCTCTAGCTCTCAGAAGGTGGAGGCCGGGTCAGTGCCCTACACTGAGGCGGGGAGTCGGGGGAGATCTTCCACAGGCTGCCTAAAGAGGGAAAACTGGAAGCCCAGTGCTTTACCTGCTACTTTATCTTCACGATCCGTTAACACCTTTGCAGGCAACAGCGAAAACGAGACAAGGGCAAGACCCCGGGAGGCGAGGGACTTGGCAGTGGTGCTGGGTGTCGGGAAGGAGACTGGGTTCAGCAGGGAAGACAGAAATTGGCCAAAGGCAAGTTTTACCAGCTGCACACGGTTCTTAGGACAGACCAAGGTGCCCAGCATTTCACAAGTTTTACCTGCACACGGTTCTTAGGACAGACCAAGGTGCCCAGCATTTCAGCAGGTTTGTGCACCGTGGGCGGTCAACATCACCTAGAGAGTCCACTTAGAGAGGCGTCGGAAGTCACAAAACCCTAGACCCGTCCCATATGGGCAATATCTGTGCTGTTTGCCAGTAATAGTTTGAGGTTGATTCTCTCTGCCAACCCCAAGTATGGTTGAACTTCCTTCCTTTCTGGAGGGAAATGTGGTAGCCGTCCCAACAGAAACTCAACTCAACTGCCACCTGCCGAGGATCACGACAGTCCCTGGGGTGGCAGGAACCTGCTCTTCCTCTCAGGTCTGGTAGAAGCAAAAAGTCTACAAGTGCTGTTAAGGAGAAAAGTAGAAAAGCAGCTATCATCACTGACCCTGCGTATTTTCTGGCATTTTGACGAAATGTCGGTGCCCAAACTGAGATCCTCTCAAGGACCGAGATTCTCAACTGTTCCCGGAATGGAGGGCAGAGGGCGCTGCTAAACACATCTGTTTTGGGAGCCTCTCGGGAGAAAGCTGCAGGGCTGGGGGGAGGATAAACAACCCTAACGCTCCCCTTGGCGGTACAGGTGGCCTCTTTGCCTGTAGATGCCTCCTCAGGGAAGGGTCTGGATCAGCTCTTTTGAAGGAACCTTCTAGAAGAACCCAGCAATGTGCCTGGCCACAGGACGTCACTCAGGCCTTGTGGGCCCTGGGCAACTCTGTCTCAAGAAGCTGGTATCAGAACACACCAAAAAGCCCTATCTGGAGAGCCACCCTTTTCCAGGGGCGCTCGGGGGACCCTCGGCTCCTGTACCAGCCTCTGAGCTCCCTCAGATTTTTGTACTTGTGCTCTGTGTTTGCCGTCTCCTCGAGGCCTCTCTCCCTCCCCCGCCAGCTTTGTCTTAAGGGTCCTTATGAGGTCAACTTCCCACCACCCTGCCCGCTCCCTCCGCCCCTCCCGTGGTTGTCACAGAAAACAGGCGGAAGGTAAAAGGGAAACGTCTGTTTACAGAGAAGCAAATGCTGATAAAGCAGCACTTCCACATTAAACAGCTCCTGGAGCAAATAACGTGAGGATTTCTCCACCCAAACGCAGCTAGATGAGCAGACTCTCGGGTAGAGATGCTCTGAGGAGGGACGTCATGAGAAGGGGGGTCAAGGTGACTGAGGTCCCAACTGGGATGCCTGTGTTTCCTGCTGCGCAGGTCCCTCTGTCTCAGGGGCTCCACAAGGCCACGTTATTGAGGGGCAGGGCTGTAGGAAAGCTGGGAAAATGCTCCTCGGCCCCCAAAATCAGCCAGTGGTGAGTGGCCAGGCTTCAGAAATTTTTTAGGGCATAGATTTATTTCCCTCTTTTGTCCAAAGAGGGAGGGGAGGGCGCGGGTATGCGCAGGCAGACAGGCGCTGTGCCCCTCAGGCCAGGCAGGACGAAAACCAAGAACAGAGAAAGTGAGGCCAGGAAACGTCTGTCTACCCTGCTGGTTCAGCTGCCCGACACTCTGGGCGATAGGTGCTGATACCGTGTGGCCAAGGGTGATGCTGGGGTCCCTCCAGTCCCCCGAGGGAGAGGCCAGCCCTGGGCCAGCCCCACCTTATGCCCCCAGGGTCCAGATGAGTGTTGGAATTCGTGAAGGCATCGGGTCCACTCAGACCCGCTCCTGGGAAAGGGGTCAACCAGGCCGAGTGACACGGGATGTCTGGTGAAGGTGGCGGGCACTTTCCTTCCACCCTCTTCCCCGTCACCCTTGCTGGGCTCAGGGCAAGAATGAGTCTTTAGGTGCCATCACCTGCCTCTACCCTCACACGGGGAGCACAGGGCGACCTCCACTGACCACGCACACACAGTGTGGCCAGGACTCGCTAGCATGCATTTAAGACGGGGCTCAGGGTCCCACCTGGACTTAATCAAACCATTGATTCTGCACCTGGAGTCCTCTTCTGTTAACTGGAAAGGGCACTACCTACCTCTCCTAGGATTAAAAATGTGATGACAGTTTACAAAAAGCGGTCAGCACAGAGCGGCCTCAAGGACAGAGGCTGTGTCATGAATAGGCTTCAAGCTCAGGGATTCAAGTTCAAGCCCCAACCTGTCCTTTAATTATCTGTGTCTGGTCATCCCCGGATGGAAGGGTCTCCCTAGACGTAGGACTTTCAGTACTAAAACCAGGAACATTGGGTAAACTGGGACTAGTTTGTCACCCCAATTAACTTCCCAGCATCCATTTCATCCCTATAAAGTGGAGGTGATGCCACCTGGTTCGGAGCATCAAGCCTCTTTCTTGTCCACCAAGAGCTGCCCTGATGAAGAGGCATGTTGCCCTTCTCCTGTGTGGCCCCCAGAGAATGAGGCCCGCTGGCTGCCAGGGCCTTCCGCTATGAGGCCCTGGGGGCAAGCAGGGCCCCACCATCACTTCAGTCCTCCACTATCTGCTAGGAAAAGTCACCCCAATGTTGGCACTGTGCGGGCCCCAGATAGAAGAGTGACAGGGTATGAGTTTGTGGTTGGTAACAAATAAGAACCAGTCACCAAAAATGCAACATTGCTTATACGACATACATGGAAATACAGTTTCACATATTTTAAAAGTTGTCCTCCAAGAAAAGCAAAATGAGTGAGCTTTATGACAATCTCTGGCAAAGGAGAGTTCTTACACTGCCAGCTTCACTCAGTTAAGTGAATAGCAGAGCTGACTTTAAAGCAACAGCTCCGCACTCCTAAGGTTGGGACACAGACCTGACCGATGGGGCCCAACTGAGGTGAGGAAGACCCGAAGTGGGGTGAACGGCCACCGGTCTGCACCTCGAACACCGTCGGGGTGTGGGAGACACACCCAGGGCTGACATCTCCTGGGCATGGGTCACAAACTCCAGTGCATCTCCGGGACTCACAGGCAGACCCAGACACAGGGCCCTGGGGGGAAGGCAGACGCCCACCTTCTCCCAGGTGCTTGCATCTAACAGGTGAGGTGACAGGTCCACCTGGGCGCTGTGCCTGTCACACCTGCCTCCCCTCCCGGCTTTCCCAGCCCAGCTCCTGGCTCAGCCCCTCCACCTCTCAGCTGTAGCCCCCCCCAACTCCCACTACCGCGGGGCCCCTCAGTCTCCCTCTACACCCTTCCTTCTCGCTGCTGCCGGATCCATCAGTCATCAGACTCTGCCCCATCCCCCCGCTAAACCCCTCAGTGGCCGGCGGAGTCTAGAAACCTTCGTGGTGAGGTGGGGCCTCTCTGAGCTGAACCCGCCTGCGTATGATGAGCCCAGCCTGGGCTCACGTGTGGTCACAGAGTCTAGACATGCTATTTACTAGCTACGGGGCCTTAAGAAGGTCACTCAATCTGCCCAGAGCCTGGAGACCCTCAGCGCAATCTCCTATTCTGGCCCCCTCTGCCCTTCCAGCTCCTCGTGACAGCCCCAAACAGTGGGAACTGGTGGTTTTCATGCTGCACAAACATTCGACAACTGTATTATTATTAGACCTGCAGACAAAGGGCGACACGCATTAGGCACAGTGAGCTCTATTCATCGTCAGCAGAGGGAGACCAGACCCCCATCACTCGGTATATCAGTGATGCACACGGATTTCTGGGGACGAGGAGGGGCACAGGCTTATGACACCTGAGGAAGGCTGCACAGAGGTGGTGGCCCATGAGCTAGAACTTGGGGACACAGAGGGACAGAAGAGAGTGAGCAGACAGTGCTGGCAGAGGGGGAAGGATGAGAACACGGCCCCAACCCATCACGGTCTCCAGCAGGTCAGCTGAGAGCCTAAAAGAGCCTCACTTCAAATATGTAATAACCAGAACGTGCAGCCTCTGATTAACTGGGTACGGGGCAGTCCAGTAGATAGTGCGTGCTTTTTGGATATAAGCTTTAGGGCAGCAAACAAAAATTAGCAATTCCTTCTTCTCTTAAGTAGAAGTGATGTGTAAAGAGTTGCTTCCAAAGACTCCAAAGAGCACAGCGCTGAGTGTCGTATTGTGAATTTCAAGCATTTTCCTTCTGAGAATGTGCTGTTGGTGCTGCAGAGATGGGCCAGGTTCTCTGAGGTCACTGGCAGGTGGAGCTGCCTCTGGGGCAGGTGAGGCCCTGGGAGACCCAGGCAGTTGGCACAGGGGACTATGGCCTCCCTCCAGGAGCAAAGACTTCTGGTCGACCTTCAGTTTGGGAGTGAGGGTGAGCAGAGGGGGCACCAAAGAGCGAGAGCACAAGGATATACATACAGATCGAAGGAATAGAATTGAGAGCCTGGAAATAAACCCTCACATCTGTGGTCAATTGATTTCGACAAGGGTAACAAAAGACAATTTGATGGGGAAAGAACAGAGTTTTCAACAAATGGTGCTGGGAAAACGGGATATCCACAAGCAAAAAACTGAATTTGGATCCCCTTCCTCACACCATGTGTAAAAATTAACTCAAAATGTAAGAACTAAAACTATAAACCTCTTGGAACACTTAAGTACAAACCTTCGTGACCCCTGAACAGACAACAGTTTCTTAGATATGACATCAACAGCACCAGGAACCAAAGAAAGGATAGACTCATTGGGGTTCATCGAATTAAAAACGTTGGTGTTCAGAGAACACTGAAGACAGTAGAAAGAGACTGAACTTGGGGACACAGAGGGACAGAAGAGAGTGAGCAGACAGTGCCGGCAGAGAAAGAGAGCCCACTTTCCTTTGGGTGGAAGTGGGAGAATGAAAGAAAATATTCACCAACCACATATCTAATAAGGGTCTAGTGTCCAGAATATATATAGAATTCCTGACTCCTTCCTTCCTTCCTTCAAGAATTCGATGTCTGGGATTCACATATATATACTAATATGTATAAAATAGATACCTAGTAAGAACCTGCTGTATAAAAAATAAATAAATTTAATTTAATTTAAAAAAAAAGAATGCGATGTCACTCCATGCACACTACTATGTATAAAATAGATCATCATCAAGGACCTACTGTACAGCACAGGGAACTGGAACTCTACTCAACATTCTGTGGTAACCTATATGAGAAAAGAATCTTAAAAAAGAATGAATATATGTGTCTGTATAACTGAATCACTGTGCTATACACCTGAAACTAACACAACATTGTAAGTCAACTATACTCCAATAAAATTAAAATAAAATAAAAAAGAATTCGATGTTACTCCTCCTCAGAGAGTCTTCGCTGTGAAACAAGATTCTTGGCATCTAAGCAGGGGAAGGAAGCTTAGCAGCCCCTCAATCTAGTCTCCCCATGATCCAAAGCCCCTCACCAGTCATCCAGCTCCCACCCTAACCAGTGGCGCTCCCACCCCGCTTCCTCTTGGGGCCCTGCCCAGCAGGGAGCAGGGTCTGGTCTCTGACCTGAGCACCCATCTTCCTAGTTTCCACCTCTCCCACCCCATGTGCCCTCGCTGGCCCCACTTTTTCTCTTTGGGATCAGGGTACTTTTTCAGGGGTGCTCATAAGACAGGTCTCCCTCCTCACCTGCTTAGTCACCTCCCCCGACACCAAAGAGAAGGAAGAGTGGGGAAGAGAAAAAAAGAAGGGGGAATAGGGGAGGGGAGGGGAGGGGAGGGGGAGGGAAGGGAAA
>NW_006785040.1:685187-697250 GCF_000442215.2 Lipotes vexillifer
GGGGCGGGGATGAGCTCAGAGCTTCTGGAAGCAGAGGGCAGGGCCGTGCGGTCAGCAGTGACTCAGGCCTCTTTGTCCCCCGTCCACAGTGGTGGGACAGAGAATGGGCTCCATGCAGAACAAAGAGATTCTGTGGAGCAGTACCAAACAGAGGGCAGAGCTGGGGAGGGAACACTCAGAAAAGAAAGAAAACCCACGAAGCGTGGGCCGGGACCACCCGGAAGTGCAGAATCATCTAAGGTCTCCCAAAAGGCAAGTGCGAGGCGCAGCAGACGGGGCGCAAATGAGGAGCACAGCCCTGCACCGGGGAGGGCGGGCGCTGAGCGGTGGGCCAGGTGGGAGAGGACCCGACGCCAGGCTCACCCTCAATCCTGTGGTCAAGACTCCAGCGGGGCCTGGACTCCGCGTCCATCCCAGCTCCCCTTTCTCTCCCAGAGCCTCGGGCGCCGCCCCCAGGACTGCCGGGCATCTCGCTAGGTTGGTGCCCCCTGTCCCTGGGATCACTCAGGACTCGTAGAGGGGGGCAGCCTCTGACAGCTGCTTCCCCACAAGCTCAGGGAGAGCAGATGCCCATCCTACCTCCCGGATGGTGGGTGGGCACTGGTGCCAGCCCTGCATCTACGCCACCGCAGGACACTGCAACGTCCAGCCAGGCTCCTGCACCATAACGTTTGCCCCCCCCCCCCCAAGAGCCAGGGTCTGACCCAGCTTCTTAAGCCCAGGTAGTTAGTTCAGGACTGAATCCATCCCAAGAGAATTCTGCCTGCTGCCAGGACCGCGCCCCGGGGCCCTCTGAGCGGCCCGCCGCCCTCCCACCCGCAGCCACCACTCAGCCCAGCAGCTTCAGCTCACTCCAGCCGTGAGCGCTCGGCACCATGAAGTGTCCCTAAGTCAGGACATCTCTGTGTGACGGTCGATTCTTTAAGTGGAAGATTCTTTAAGTTATTTAGAGCCCTCTCCAAACAAGCGGCATGTTTGCTACACCGTGTTGCTCCACCATAAGAAGGGAGAGACTTATAAACCCAGTTTTCCTGGGACAATTTTGTTACCAATTAGGAAACTTGGGACCCAAGAGCGCTGAGCATCTTCACCTGGAACCCTGGAGCAGGTGAGGGCTGCAGTGGGGCTCCTCTCCCCTCCATGTGGCCCAAAGGTTGCCCGTTTTGAACATTGTATCAGCGGGATTCCACCGTTGGTTCTTCTGAATCTTGTTTCGTTTGTTCAACGGAATGTTTTTAAGAATAATCTGTGTTGTTGTATGTAGTTCTGATGTGTCCATTCTTGCTGCCAGAATATTCTACGGCAATAAGAAGGTGTACACTGTTGAAGGTGCCGAGCCAGGTGAGCAGGAAGGAAGGGAACCTCTGGGGAGAGAGCTGTGTTCTGCTTCTTGAGTTTACTGGGGATCGTACTATTATTTACAATTATTTATTACCCTGTCCGTTAATGACTGTGCACCTCTGCGTGTCTTACATTTCACAATAAAAAGTTTTCATGAAAAGGGGAGGCACTGTGAATAATGCGTTTGGGACCATTATACGCAAAGTGAGGTCAACGTGGGCCTGCTGGAGGGGAGAGGAGCCCCACCGCAGCCCTCACCTGCTCCAGGGCTCCACGTGAAGATGCTCAGCGCTCTTGGGTCCCAAGTTTCCTAATTGGTTACAGAATTGTCCCAGGAAAACTGGGTTCTCAAGTCTCTCCTTATTCCTGTGGCGGGTCTGATTCCTGTAAAGAGCCTCTCATGGGAGACCCTCCCTGCGTGGATTTCCCATCCACCCTGTCCCCCCGGGGAGAGGTCGGGTGCCTCCTCTCCCTCCCCCACCTGCCCCACCTCGGGGAGCCATGGCTGACCTGAACAGCTCTGGTTTCTCATCTGCAGGCTCTCCCAGGCTGCGAAGGAAGCCACCGCATCTGGCCTGGAGACCTAAAGACGGTCTCCTCCAGTGCCTTAATCTCACTAATGACAGATGACTCCCATTTAGTTCATGTTTCCGGGATTGCATCTTACTTTGTTTACCATAACAGCCACCAGGTGAGATGGGGACGGCCACGACCCTGGTCTTACAGGTGGACAGAGGGAGGCCCTGGCAGGTCAGCAAGCTCACGAGGTCAAGTGGCTTGGCAGCCATAAATCCAGGACTCACACTCAGCTCCCAGAAAAGGGGGGCACTAGGCCCACAGAGGTGCGGTGACCCAGCCAGGTGCGCATCTCACCTGGTGAAAGGTAGTGCTGACACCAGGTGTCTGGAACTTCTGGCATTTTCCCCCAGAAGAGCACCTTAAACTAGTTTATAGCCCCTTCTCCAGGAACCCCTGTTTGACCCCAGCCTCCCACAGTGAGTCCCCGACTCTGCCCTGAGGCCTCGCTTGGTCCTAACCGCCTGCAGTCCCGGTTGTCACGTCCTCACTAGTCTCGCAACCAGGCCTGGAAGGGAGGCGCCGTAGAGACCAGGACAGTTGCTCAGAAAGGACTGCGATGGCTCAGCCCACCTTCCAAGGCCAATCCCTGACTCCTGCTCTCTCTGATGGGTGGCCAGCGCCCATGACGCAACTGGGAATGGTATCTGTCCCTTCTCCAGGATTCTGGGAGGAAAACCTTGTGATAATGACAATGCTGATTTCTTAATGTAATTGGATCTGACTTCATATGAATCTGTAATTCCATAAGGATGCTTTCTCGAAAGGGGAGGAGCAAGTTGTCTGCCAAGCAGAGGATTTGCAGATGCCAGCACACAGCATGCATGGCTGTGTGGGTTTGGGGGCCCCCACAGCTGCCTTGCTGCCCCTGTAGACTTGAGTGGCATGTGGGATATTTTAAGAGAGGTCTGTCTCTTTTAAAATGCTCCCTAGGGGCTTCCCTGGTGGCGCAGTGGTTGAGAGTCCGCCTGCCAGTGCAGGGGACACGGGTTCGTGCCCCGGTCCGGGAGGATCCCACATGCCGCGGAGCGGCTGGGCCCGTGAGCCATGGCCGCTGAGCCTGCGCGTCCGGAGCCTGTGCTCCGCAACGGGAGAGGCCACAACAGTGAGAGGCCCGTGTACCGCAAAAATAAATAAATAAATAAATTAATTAATTAAAATGCTCCCTGCCCTGCAGCTGAGGAGACAGTGGCTCAGGTGGCCTGGAAGAGACCCACTGTGTTCCACATGTTCTGGCGGTGGGAGGTGCTCAGCCCACAGCCCAGGGGAGTCGCACTCCCGTCTAAGTGCTTGGTCGCGAAGACCTGGTGCAAAGCGTGGGTTGAGCTGAGAATTCTCCTAGTGACCCGATGGTACCCAGAGTCCACGGAGGACATTCCTTCCCACCTGGACTCCCTTCCCAGACACTGTCTCCAAGGGGCGGAAGTCAACACATCTCCCAGTGAGAGAGCAGACACACACCCCTGACGTGCGTGCAATTGTCGCTCATTCCCTGGGTGTCACTGATACCATCGCCCCTAGCTGGATGTGACCCAGGCAGGATCTCCGTCCAGATCGGGGAGCTCTGAAACGCTGTAGGCAAGTGGGGGCCTGGGAAGAACCGTGTGAAGTCACATTCTAAGGAGACCCGGCTCCTACAGAAGCCAAAGCTTAGCCCTTCAAACTGCTCTGGTCTCAGACTAACTGAGCTTCTGGGGTCAGGAAGACAGCACGGGGCTCGTGGACACCAGCGTTTAACTGAGCACTTAAAATGCAATCCGCACGCTCAGGGCACTCTTCAGAAATTCCCAGTGTATAATCTTTGTCAACGGATAAACTTAAATGCACGTGAGGCTTCACTACAAAATTATGGGGACGGTTTTGTGTGGCTTTAGAACCCACCTTGTTGTTTCACAGCCATGCTACAGGCATACGATTATAGGACATGCAATTTTCAGGTAAAGTGTGCAAGTCAATTGTGGGAAGATCCAGGCTGTCTGAGAAGCAGCCCAGGCTTATTTAGAGGTTGACTATTGTCTTTATGACCCAACGGAGGTCTGTGGCGAGCTTGCCGAGGATGGAAAGCACCAACAGAGTGGTGAGCAAATTGATGTAGCCACAGAAACTCCCAGAGTGGTGAGTAGACGCCCTTGAGAAGCCCATAAGCAAACCTTGGTCCAGGAGGAAACGCCCTTGGTCCAGGTAGCTGCAGCGACAAACTCACTCCCCAGGTTATCTTACACCCTTTCTTCATCCTACTGTTATCAGAAGCTGAGAAATCTCACTGAAACGAGTCGGTATGGTGGATTGCTTTCAATAGCACAATTTCCAGGGTATCCACAGATGCAGCCACCTCTCGCGATATTCCAGGAGAGAAGATTGGGTGGAGCCGCGGTGAGGAGCCTGTTTCCCGAGGAGGGAGACTCTGCAGCTCCCAGCTCCCCACCTCAGAGATGGGCTCCTGCACACCTTACACACAGAGAAGATGTCAACCTGCTCAGAAAATCTGAGACTGTTACAAACCTTAAGATGCAGCTAATATTCAAACAACCGGACCAAACATTTTTTTAAAGAGTCTAGATATACAGACTTATATAAACTAAGATGGAATTTATCCAGCATGAATACAAAATCCTAAACTCAAGGTAAGCATGTGGTGTAAGCTGGGGAAGACATAACTTAGTACGTGTGAAAAAGACCCAGTGGATGTTATGGCCAAGGTGACAGGTCTGAAAAATACAATAAAATAAAAATAACACAAGTTTGGACTGCCTCGGTAGGAGTTAATATTCACACTCTAGGTGGAACCAGATTCAGCACACTGAGTCCAGACCTGGACACTTTTGAGACCAGCCATGAAGCAAGCTAGACCATGTCCCGAGGAGAGTGCATGGAACAGACCAGAGAAGGTGGGCTTTGTGGGCCACTCCCAAATCTACCATTTGTTAGCTGTGTTACTTTGGACTGCTACTTAACCTCTCTGAACCTCTGTTTTCTCATACGAGAAATAAGAATAATTAGACACTTTCTCTAACTGAGATAATCATGTAAATCATAATGCCCATCTCAAAGTAAGCACTCAGCAAATTCGTTAAATTATTGTTACTATTATCATTGTGCTGAAAAAGACATTCCGGCAAAATGAACATGATAGCTCCCTTCGGATACGTATCATATGAGAGATGGGATAGGACCACTGAGCTATAGGCAAAGCTGAGGCTAGTGGTGGGAGATGAAGGGAAGGGGGCCAGGCATAAGGATGGGCACCGCTAAAGAAGAGACACCTCCGCCTCCAGTTTGATTCTGATGCAGAATTTCTGGATCCCATATAGAGAAACACGGCTTTCAAAGTGTGAAACTTCTGTTCAAAGCATACAACCGTGGAGCAAACCATTCAAGGTGTTACAGAGCAAATACCTGCACTGAAGGGAATTCAGCTCCAACCTCTCCCGACTCCAAGATCTCTGCGGTTCTATCTCACGCTTTCTGCAGCTTCAGTACTAAATGACGTAATAGGATCCCACGCCATCCCGATACCCAAGCTTATAACATACCCTCTAGGAAGCCTCTTGCCCTCTGCGGGAGCTAGCTAGCTCACCTGAGCCCAAGACTAAGCCCGCAACCAAGGCTGGGGACGTGAGGAGGGGAAGGGAGGCCCCTCCCAAACCCCACACACCCCATAAGCCCCTCCCCCACTAGGGGGGCCAGCGTTCGGCATCCCCAACACGCGACGTGAGTCAGCAGAACAGAACATCCGCACTCCAAGGGCTCCCAACGGTGATGCCGAGAACACACCTGCAAAGTGGTTCTGCAGTCAGGATGTGTGTGCTACAGGCCCAAATAACTGAACTCACGTCAGGAACCAGGTGCCCTCTCATAGAATGTCCTTCCTTCCCTTCAGTCTGCAGAGCCCTTCTTTCAGCCTCATGGTACTCCATTTCTTCCTCTGATTATAAAAGTAATACATGCTCATTGTACAAAATATGGAAGATACAGAAAGGTAGCTTTTCATCTCCCTTAATTCCACCAACTAGAGCCAAACAATGACTATTTTATGTACTTAATATATACAAAACATTTATTTTACAATATTGGACTTACAGGATTTCTTACAAGTAGCACCCGTTCTGTCACTTTTTATTATATGATGTAAATTTTCCAACTTCCAAATTTTCTTCAGATTTATGTCCATGGTACTGCACTACACAGACAGGGCTTGCTGTATTGGACAATCCCCCATCTTAGCTATTTATGTTGTCTCCAATCTTTTGGTATAATTTACAACATTGAAATAAAAATTATTGTATTTTCCCACTGAGTTAATATTTCTTCACAATACCTTTAATCTAGGACAGCAAATATACCATTAATGTTCTTTTCTAAAAATGTTTGTCTAGTTCCACTTATTTGTTATTTCTCTAATTTAGAATCACTTAGTCAAGTTCCAAAAATATCCTTACATGATTTTCGTTGCGATTACATTATATTTTTGTATTGAAGTGTGGTTGATTTATAATATTGTGTTGTTTCAGTTGTACAGCAAAAAGTGATTCCGTTTTGTATGTACATATTTTTCAGATTATTTTCCATTATAGGTTATTATAAGATACTGAATATAATTCCCTGTGCTGTACAGTAAATCACTGTTGTTTATCTAATTCTGTGTATAGTAGTTTGTTAATTCCATACTCCTAATTTATCCCTCCCCTCTTCCTTTCCTTTTTGGTAATCATAAGTCTGTTTTCTATGGCTGTGGGTCTATTTCTGTTGGAGTTACATTATATTTTTAATTAGTTAATTATGGGAAAGCTATATCTTTACAATAATGAGTCTTTACGTTTGGGAACACGGCATATCTTTCCATTTTGTCAGATGAAAAACTTTTGGCTGTTTGTTATAGGAGCTCTGCACATTTCTTAAATTTATTCCCAGTTGCTTTATATACTATAATGAATATAATCTTTTCTCCTTTAAAATTTTCCAACTAGTTGTTGCAAACAGGTAGAACACCTATTGGTTAATGTTTTCGCACTGTAACTAGCCAACTTAGTACAAACTATCTAAATAGTTCCAATAGCATTTTCAGTTTATTCTCTTGAGTTTTTATAGGTGGACAATCAAACCATCTACAAATTGTAATAATTTTTTTCTTTATATTTTGGAGATGTATATTATTTCTCATGTTTTTCTTGTCTTATTGTGTCGTCTAAAGCTTGTAGATCAGTGTTAAAGTGGGAAATGAGCTCCCTTGCCTCGTTCTTAAGTTTCACAGAGATATATTAATTGTTTTACTCTGATATCTGATGTTAGGTTTTAGTTTAAAAGACAGAATACTTACCAAGTTAAGGAAGAACCATTCTATTCCTAATCTGCTAAAACTTTTTAAAAATCATGAATAGAGTCTCTTAGAAATTTATCAAGATAAACTTTTCTTTCTATCCTTAAGCCTATTGATGCCATAAATTATACCAACAGTATCCTGTATTAAGTCATCACCTCATTCATGAAATCAAGGTGTATTATTCTTTCAACATTCTGCTGGATTTGATTAGGTCGTATTTTCTTTACAATTTAGTGCATCTGTATGCATAAGTGAGATTGGTCTGTAATTTTTCATGCTATTTTGGTCAAGATTTATATAAGAGTTATGATAACTTAGTAAAATTAACTGGGGAGGTTTTTATTTTGCATGAGGGTGAACAGACATGAAACAACATGAAAACTATCTATTCCAAAGCAATAGTGAGCTACCACTTCACACCTATTAGAATGGCCAAAGTCCAGAACACGGACAACACAAATGCGGACAAGGAGTGGATCAAAAGAAATTCTCATTCATTGCTGGTGGAAATGCAGGATGGTACAACCACTTTATTTGTTTGTTTGTTTGTTTGTTTTGCTGTGTCTTTAGTATTATTTTTATTTTTGGCTGCGTTGGGTCTTAGTTGCAGCACACAGGATTTTCACTGAGGCATGCGGGATCTTTCATTGCAGCACGCAGGTTCTTCACTGTGGTCCTCAGGCTTCCTCTAGTTGTGGCGTGCGGGTTTTCTCTCTCTAGTTGTGGCGCAAGGGCTCCAGGGCACATGGGCTCTGTAGTTGTGGCATGCGGGTTCCAGAGGGCGTGGGCTCTATAGTCTGCAGGCTCTAGTTGAGGTGCAGGAGCTCAGTAGTTGTGGCACGAGGGCTTAGCTGTCCTGCGGCACATGGCATCTTAGTTCCCTGCCCAGGGATCGAACCCGAGTCCCCTGCATTGTAAGGAGGATTCTTTATCACTGGACTACCAGGGAAGTCCCAATACAACCATATTAGAAGACGATTTGGCAGTTGCTTACAAAACTAAACATACTCTTACCATACAATCCAGCAGTCATGTTCCTTGTTATTTACCCCAAAGAGCTGAAAACATACGTCCACACAAAAGCGTGCACGTGAATGTTTATAGCACCTTTATTCTCAATTGCCGAAACCTGGACGCAACCAAGAGGTCCTTTAGTAAGTGAGTGGATAAATAAACTGTGGTGCATCTAGGCAATGGACTGTTACTCAGCATTAAAAAAGAAATGAGCTATCAAGCCATAAAAAGACATAGAGGAACCTTAAATGTGTATGACTAAGTGACAGAAGCCAATCTGGCTACACACTGTATGATTCCAACTATATGACATTCTGGAAAAGGGAAAACTATGGAGACAGCAAAGAGATCAGTGGTTGCCAGGGGCTGGGGGGCTGGAATAAATAGATGAAGCACACCTGTGTGCTTTTGAGGGCAGTGAAACTACTCCATATGATGCCATAATGTAGACATGTCCAAACCCACAGAGTGTACGACACCAAGAGTGAACCATGAGGTAAACTATGGACTTTGGGTGATATTATATATATGGGTGATATATGGGTGATAATGATGTGCCAATGTAGATTCATCCTTGGTCAAAAAAAAAAGAAGGAACATTCTGATTCTGCTGGGGAATGTTGATAATGGGGCAGGTTACACATGAGTGGGGCAGCGGGTTTGTTGGAAAGCTCTGCATCTTCCCTTCAATTTTGCTGTGACCTAAAACTGCTCTAAAAAATAAAGTCTATTAAAAAATTATCCCTTCCCTGAAAGTTGAAAAGAATTTGCCATTAAAACTCCTGTATCCTGGACTTATGTTTCTGGTTTTGAAGTAATTCTTTGACAACGTGAACAACTTATTCCAAGGACATCAATCTGTCCATGCTTTAAACATCTTATTGAGCCTGTTCTGACAATCTGTATTTTCCCAGAAAATAATCCAATGTATGAACATCTACAAATTTACAAGCAGAGGGTTACCTTACAACCATATTCCTTCTTCTGTTTACTCCTAATAAATTCAGCTCCATGCTCAGATCTCCTTTCCCATTTCTAATATTATCTATTTGTATTTTCTCTTTTTTATTTGCCTTTTTAGATATCTTTATCATTTCTTCCCAAACAACCAGTTTATGGATTTACAATCCCTTCGGCTATTCCTCTATTTTCTAACGCGCTAATTTTTGCGTGTCATTTGTCTTCCGTGCTTTTCTCTCTTTGTATTTGTGCTTATGGTCTTTGCCCCTTTCTTAACTTCTTGGGTATCTAGCATATTTATTTACATTCTTTTCCTGTATGGAATGAATTGAGCACTGTACATTTTCATGACTACTGCTCTGACTACCCCCATAGACTTAATAAGCAGGGCTCCATCCATACTAACTAAATAGTAAGTGCCATTTTTATTCCCTCTTTACGGCAACTTATTTTATTAAGTGATTCTTAACTTTCAGAAGGTTTAGGGCTGGGGCTAAAACTTTTGGTCAAGTTAGAGGCAGCATTTCATTCCGATCTTAATGGATGAGGAAGGAGGGGAAGGCCGAGAGCACAGCACAAATGAAAAGACAGACATGAGCATGGTCAGGACAGATACACAGCCCAGGGAGCCTTAGTCTCGGCCCCCGAGGATGGAGGGCCCCATGGGGGTCTTGCCTCCCAGGCCAGTCCTTACCAACATTCATGGAGAACTCTGATTAAAACCAGGTGGGTCTCCCTCTCTCTCTCTCTCTCTCTCTCTCTCTCTCTCTCTCTCTCTTTTTCTCTCTCTCTCTCTCTTTCTCTCTCTCTCTCTCTCTCATTCCCTCTCTCCCTCTCCCAGTCTCCCTCACTATATAGATCTATTGCTTCTGAAAAAAAAGAAAAGTTTCTTTAAAAATGAAAATAGCACTGTTTTAAAAATCTTAAAGCAAAGCTCTCGAATCATGGAGATTCCAAATAAGAATCTCATCGCCCTCTACACAAACACGTACTTGAGGGTCTCAAAGTCGTTTTCTCCGCCCAGACAGAGACAGAGAGCACAGACTCGGTGACGGAGGGCCAGAACTCATGGACTGCCAGGGCCTCCACGCTGCCAGCAGCTGTCCCCGCGTGTCTGCCACCACTCGTGGCTGCCACGGCGGCACCATGCACAAAAGTCATACTAGGAAGTAAAGCCCCTTTAAAACAAAGTAAGTCTCGAAGTCTTTCTTTGGACTGCTTCTCATTCCAAATGAGCTTCCACTGTTGACTGCGGCTTTGTGTGGCCCGGCTCTGACGTGGCAAAAACTCCTAGGCTCAAAGGAGAGGAAGAGGGGCATTAAAGGCATCGCCCACGAAGCAAGCGCTTCCTGCATAGCTGAAGGGGAA
Organism: Lipotes vexillifer; assembly: GCF_000442215.2. NCBI lineage: Eukaryota > Metazoa > Chordata > Mammalia > Artiodactyla > Lipotidae > Lipotes > Lipotes vexillifer. The sequence continues at coordinate 695,767 of NW_006785040.1, forward strand.
GACGCCCCCGCTCCCGTGACCGTGACCCACACCAGCTCTGCGGCTGGGCTCCGAGGCTGACACTTGGGTGTCCCATGACATTATGCACCCCACGTAACACCAGCCACCAATGTCCTACCCTGGGCGGTTTAATCATTTCTTGCAAACAATGCAAATGGAAAACAAAGTTATTTTGACCAGCTCAGCGGCTGAAAGGCCTTGGCTGCTTCGTGGCAGACAATAGAAGAAAGACTGCAAACAGAGGGGAAAGAAAACATGATTAAATCACAGAGGTGACATTAAATCAATAGGAGCAGTGTGAGATCGATACTCCTTTGCTCCAGGGAACAGCAGTGGGCTTGTGCATATTTTCAGATTTTTCCAAGATTGCTTCCTATTTGAACTGTACAAAGGGAGACTTTGGCGGGGTGGGGATGTGGGAGAAGGTGGGGGAACTGCTCTCTTCCTAAATGTCTAATTAGGTTCTTCAAGTATGGTTATGTGTTTCTCACTCGATCCAGCAGTTCAGCCGATCAGTTCCAGCCCTGTGCACATATGAGACGCCAATACCAATAATAGCACGGGCAGCTGGGCAATTACCAGATAAAAGTTACTCTGGGTGAACCAATCGGAAAATGAAGGCGCTGCTACTCGCCACTGTGATGACCAGGCTGACGGAAATCCAGGTCATGCAAACAGTTCCCTTTCGACACACTAGCTCTGCATCACTTAGCATCATGGGTGGACCAGGGTTCACAGAACAGACTCCAAAGCTGCAGAATGGCAAAAGTCAATGAATCCATGTTTTGAGGAAATGTCAAACTGAGAAGAGGGTCCCTGGGTTCTAGCACTGGTTCTGAGGACCTTAAGCCTCTAAGCTCTCTGGGCCTTCCTTCTTTTCATCTCTAAGATGAGGCTGCAAAAAAAGATCTTAACATCTTTTTTAACCTCAAAATTCTCGTTCTCTAAAAACTGAACTAAAATTCCCGTGAGTCATTTGTGGCTGGTGATAACCAAACCAGGGGGAGGAAAAGCTATCGGGACATTTTTCAAGCACTCTGGACAAATCATACCTAAGCAGTATTAAACTCACCTAAGCGAAATGTTTTATCGGTAAAGAAAAAACACACACAGCAGAAGCTACACACTGCCATCGATCTGAGCACGGAACGGCGGCAGGATATGGCCATGGGTTTGCATCTGTTATTAATAGGAAGGCTGAATTTTCAGGACAAAAATAACATTATCCTCGGAACTAAGGAAATGTGAAGCTGTAAATAAAACATAGGCAGTTGCCCGCTGAGAGAAGTGTGCATCTGATACTCTGCTCTTCAAAAGGTCTCGCTCCTTGGGACTCGGCGACTGTTCTGGTCAAAAATACTCCTGGATTCCAGTCTGGGGGTGGGGAGTTATAATTCAGCAATAGAAAACCTGGGCTGATCATCCAGAAATTCTGAAAACAGGTTCATGAAAACGGAATGCCTGTCAGCGAGGAGTGGAGGGAA
>NW_006785040.1:697283-707177 GCF_000442215.2 Lipotes vexillifer
GAGCATGGGTCCCACCCGTGAGCCGCCCCTGGTAGCCCAGGAGAGGCAGCGGCCAGCAGCCAGCGCCGAGCGCAACGTGGTCCGGCCCCCCGCCTGGGTCATCTGTGCCATGAGGAAGGTCCGGGTTCCACTTCCAACCGTACGGGAGGTGGAGGTGGGAGGAAAGACAGGAGAGCCAGGTGCCCAGGCCCACAGCCAGAGTCCCATCATCCAAGACTTGAAGCAAGGGCTGCAGCCTCTGAGCCCATCTCCTCCCAGGTAACAGGTGTGCTCACCTGCCTCCCAGGTAACAGGTGTGCTTACCTGCTTCCCTGGTTACTGGAGGCCAGAGACCCCAGAAGGGTGCTGGGAGGTCGACTCACCTCAGACAGATTTGCTTCAGGTCATTCTTGCACCCATTCTTGTCTTTTTTTTTTTTTTAACTTTTTTGCATTTTAAGCATTCTAGACCATGTTTGTCCATGGGCACACGTGGCTCATTTTTACACTTTTGATAATTCTCCAAAATGCAGCATTTTGTGAATGATGCAATGCTTAGCATCCACCTGAGTGATTCTTTTAACTTATTGGCTTTAAGGATGTTTCTTCAAATAATAGCTCCAATTTCATTTTTCTTTTCAGAATTTGTTATGGGTTGAATTGTGTCCCCCTCAGATTCATATGTTGGAGTCCTAATCTCCAGGACCTCAGAAGGCGACTGCATTTGGAGATGGGGGCCTTTAAGGAGGTGATGAAGGTAAATGAGGTCATATGGGTGGGCCCTGATCCAATGTGACCAGTGTCCTTGTAAGAAGAGATCAGGACACAGACAGGCACAGAGGGACGGCCGTGTGAGGACATGGGGAGAAGACGTGATCTACACAGCAAGGAGACAGGCCTCAGAGGAAGCAGCCCTGCCGACACCTTGATCTTGGACTTCCAGCCTCCAGGGACCTAACACAGAGTGAGTGAATAAACCCAAACATCCAGGGAACAGGAAGAGCCATGAGTGACAGGACCGTCAGGTAAGGTGATTGTAGGGCACCCAGCACGTTGGAGCTAGACCTCCATGCCAGGCATCCTCGGCTGCCCAGGAAAGCAAGCCCCCCAGATGCTCACTGTGCAGCCCAGCTGGGGGTGTGCTTGGCCACCCAGAAGCTCCAGGGAGAGGACCCCAGGAGGAAACAGCATTCCAGGCCGAGGGACACGTTTGCCGTGTTCGGTGGCAAACGGGGAGGCGCGTTTGGGCAGAGGGTGCTCCTGGGTCAGCCGTGGGGAAGGGAAGACAGTGTGAGGAAGGGGGTCAGAGGTACCGCTGGAAAGCTGGGCTCTGGGCACCTCTTCGCACGAAGTGATGCTGCCTGTGCATGAAGATTGATTAGGTTCCCCTTCACCCGCTTCTGAGCTTCTGAGAAGACACGGCTGGCAAATGCACATTTCTTATTAATTTTTAAAAAAATTTTATGGATCCTCGAAGTTCTTTCAAGGGAAGAGAGAGTGATTGAGGCCATGCCCAGTCGGGGGAGGCTGGCATTCAGGAAGATAACCTCTGCCTCCAGACGACCTCTGGCCCATGAGTGGAGGTGAGACGGGACGGGACTGGCTGGACGACAAGACACTTGAAAGCCCAACTGCCTCCAGGACTGGCCCCCCTCCAGGTCGTAGGAGGACAGCCTGCAGCAGCTGGACGCCTGCATCCCCACCCTGCATCCTGCCCGGCCTGCCCTGTGAGCTCGCCAAACCCCAGTAAAATCACAGCCCTCGGGCTGTGCCTTCTCGCGAACTTTCCCTGCAAAGTCAGTTCATTAATTCGAAGCCAAGAGACCAAGACCGACAGTGGCCCCAGCCGTGCGTGAACAACTCCACAGAATATTTATAAACCAAGTCAGACCTGTGCTTTGAAGAGGGCTGAGGCTCTGGGGACCTCAGGGCCTCAGCCTGGTCCATTTCATGAGCTCAGGGACCCCATGGTAGGTGAGACCCAGCCTGGGACCCATGAGGCTGCCCTGCCCAGCAAAATCCGGGCCTCTGAGAGCCTCAGAGGAAAACAGGACACACTCCACCCCCAGGGGTAATGCCCCTCTTTGGCAAAACTGAATTCAAAGTGAATTCGTGCTACTGATACCCTGGGGACCCCTTACCTTGATAACAGCAGGCAGTGGGGGAATTGTAGAAAGAGCTCCATTCTGAGTCAGAGCGGGCTTGAATGGCTAGTTCATACTCACTGCTCCTGAGGGCAGGAAACACATCTTTCTTATCTTTGTGTCAACAAGAGCTCCAGGGTGCGTATCCTCCCACGAAGCACGTGCTCATTAAACATTGCTGGATGAATGAGTGAATGAATGAATGAACGAATCCTCGTGATTGGGACGACCGAGCAGATGCTCACCTCTAGAGAGCACGTAGTCAAACTTGTCCTGTGAAGGGCAGATGGCAAGGACTTTTCACCAGGTATCTGTGCGGGGACTGATTCCTGGACCCTCGTGGATACCAAAATCCAAGGATGCTGCAGTCCCTTATATAAAATGGCATGGTATTTGCGTATAACCTACACACATCCTCCCATACACTTTAAATCACCTCTAGATTATTTTTAATACCTATACAGTGTAAATGTTGTGTAAATACTTGCCAGCCTGCGGTAAATTCAAGTTTCGCTTTTTAGAACTTTCTGAAATCTTTCTCCAATAAAATTTGCGTTATGGACTGAAATTTGAATTTCATATAATTTTCATGTGTCATGGAATATTTTTCACCTTTTGATTTTTTTTTCAACCATTTAAAAATGGAAAAACGACTCAGCTCAACAGTCATATGAAAACAAGTTGCCAGCCAGGTTTGCGGACCTCTGATCCAGGACATGGTTGAACAATATACTGCACGATCCAAGGGATCCTGCAGAAGGACGGAGGCCAAGTCACACTTTTCAGCCACAGAGCTCATCTTAGGAACACAGATCCTAAACCCAGGTGGAAGTTGCCCCTGAAGGCAAAACCACGGCCAGGGTTGCACCTCCACCTGCTACCACCCCCTGCAATTAACACGAGCTGAAAATAACTTTCATTTAAAGTTACGTGCCTGACATTTTTGAGCTTGTTTGTTATACAGCATAACCTTGTCTGTCCTGATTGATACAGCCTCTATACTTGCAAGTTTTCAGCTTTGGAAGCTATGTGTTTGTGGCACATTAAGAAAAGTGAGGGTCGTCTCACTCACACTGCTTCTCACGACCCCCCAAACGACACGGTAGCTATGTTTTTAGTTTTAGTCCTCCTCTCGCTCACATTGATAAATTTAGATGATACACTTTATTTCTTCCACCAACTCTAAAGGTATCTCTTGATTTTCTACTCTACAGATCAGGGGGAAGCAAATAAAACTCCCCCCTCCCTCCCCTCCACTGTCTCTGCCACTTTTACCAATTACCATTGTATTTTTACACTGTCAGGAATACTAACATTGGCATTCGCTCTTGAAGCCATAATTAAGTCTTCTGGGCTTTATTCCTAGCCTGATTACCAAAGAGAAGTAAAAGCTTTTAAACAGTTAAGTTCATTTATATGATGATGACTGTGTAAAGATTGTTCCCTTCAGACAAGGGTTTTATTCTCTGTGTATCCGACGTCAGGGTCCTCTGCTGACCCAGGGAGACTGTTCCTAGCATCGAGGTTACATGCCAGAGTGAAAGTGGCCATATTCTGAGTTTCTGTGAGAAGTCCCCCGACGGATCGTAAAGGACCCTGTTCTTAGAAGCCTGCTGCCAGTGCTCTGCCCTGGATGGGAGGGAGATGCACAGAGCATAGTATTGGGAGTCTTCCCAGGACAGACTGGGAAATAACGCACACACATGGAACATCAGACACAGATGTTTTATGTCATCTTTCGGGTGACATAAAACATAGAGAGCACAAGCCTGGCAGACCGTCTGGACTGGCGTGAGTTTCCAGATGTGACAACTCTCACGTGCGGGGCGTGTAGGACACTTTCGGCGGTGGGTGAGCTCCCCTGGCCGCCCGACTCCCTCCCTCCCCATGAGCTGGACAGCTCCACGCCTCCGCTTGGCCTTCCTCAAGCTCCTGCTCGGCTTCTCCGGCTCTTCTGCCTGAAGGTGAGGGGACCTGACGGTCCCAGAGGAGGCCCCCTCCCGCCCGGGGAAGCCAGCTGTGGGCAAGTCCGCACTGAGGCCGAGGGGCAACTCCAGGGTCACTGTTGCCCCAGCAACCGCTGCTGTGAGGCCTCCTGGCCTCCCCGGACACGGGTGGCCCCGCAACTCACGCCTCACTCCTGGGCCCACGTCCCAGGTGGGAACTTCCCGCACGTCCTGACCCAGGCTCCGCTCTCCACGGCGCTCACGCCAGCACGGGGAGTACCAGGCCCTCCCCCCAAGGGGCGATTTTCTTTCCATGTTTATGGCAAGGCGCTGACATTTTCCAAAGGTGGGGACGTGGGTGTGGATGACCTCGGGAGCTGCGTCTGGGCGAACAGACGTGAGAGTGGAAGCGGTCGTGGGTGGCGGGGCCCCCAGGAGCGGCCCCAGCCGTGCGGGAGGGCAGAGAGCCACGAACAGTGCCGAGGAGGCCGGGCGGTGGAGGGAGGGACGCGGCCTGCTCAGGGTCCTTGCCGGCATCGAGCCAGGCACCCATGTCCAAGCACCGGAAACAAGGTCTGAGAGGGACGCCCACCATTTGGCCTCCTCTGAGCCCCGGGAGACAGGCGGGCGAGGCTGCTTCCCACGCAGAGGGAGGGCTGGGAGCCCGGCGGCGGCCACGAGAAGCCCCAGTAGCGGCTTTCTTCCGGAAGACCAGACCAGATCCCATCACCAGAGTTCCCAGCCGAAGGAGAGAGCCAACAGCCTCCCGGTGTGTCCCCGTCGGCAGAAGGCACGCTGGGAAAACCCTGGGAACAGGGCACGAGCAGGACAGATCGGAGGAGAGAGCGGAGGTGCTGAAGCATTGGTTGTGCCCGCTACCCACTCTCTCTCCTTTTAAGGGCGGGGTCTCCCCGCCTCTGGCCTCAGCGAGCCCGCATCCCCGCCTCCACTGGAGGTCGGTCTGACCATGCGGGGACCCTCACCAGCGTGACGCGCAGGGAAGGGACACTGCAGCCCTACCCCCACCTTCACGGGGATCACCTTGTCTCCTCGTCGCCTCCTGCCCCCTTCTCTGCAGCCGGGAGGTGATTGCAGACGAGCCCTGGACCAGACAGGGAAGCCACACGTCGGTCTTGGGGCCCCACGTGTCCTCATGGAGCAGAGCCTCTGGGTTGCCACGCGTGAGGGAAATAGCTTCCGTGCTTATGTAAGCACCACATTTGGGGGTCTCTGCACCTTAGGCTGCACCCTCACAAATGGTTAAACCTGGTTATTCGGGGGTCGGGGAGCGGCGCTCACGTGGGCTTGGAAGGGAGGGAGGAGGTGAGGGCGGCCGGGCTGAGGCCCAGTGCTGAGAAGGGCAGGCTGTTGCCTCAGTGTCAGGGCAAAGAGGCGACAGAGGGGGAAGGAAGGTGCATTGAGGGGCTACGGCTGCACGACCAAAAGGACCCCCCTTCCCCAAGGGGACCCCAAAGGGACACCTTGGGGGAGAGCAAGAAAGCACATCTCTAAACCCGTCGGCTTGCAGGGTCACTCTCCCATCCAGTCAGTGAGAAGTTTGCCTTTTCTGCTGGGAAAAGCACAGCCACGGGCGGGAGGGGGATATGGGCTTGGACCGGGGTTGCGGAGGGTGGCCACTGCCCGCGCAAGCAGGTTGGGAAAAGTCCAGGAGCTGACAGCAGCGGAATCGCTCTTGTTTGAAGGAAAAAGTCCTTGGCGAGTGCCTGGGGTCAAAGAGCGCAGTCAGAGCCGCCGTGCCGAGACCCCAGGTGGAGGGGCGAGGCCAGGAAGCCTCTGGTGGAGTCCCCTTGAGCCCTATGTGTCTACGAACCTCCAACCTCCTAAGGTCACCCCAATGCATGGACGTGTTGGGGCGGCGGGTGCAGGACCTGGGGCGTGTCTGGTGATGGCGGGCGACCTGAGGCCCCAGGAGCACAGGTGAAGGGGGACACAGAAGGCCACCCACCAAAACGTGCAGACATGTGGAAAGGGCTTCTGACAGTCTGTGGCCAAGTTTAGGCAGCTTGCCAAGGCCGGGTGGGCCCACACCATCGTCCCACCGAGAAGCCATCACCCTGGTGTGCCTGTCTCTCCAAGGAGCCCGGCCCCCGTGATTCCAGGTAAAGATAAGGAGCTGAGAACCGACTTTGCTATATCTCTGCTTGTGTACACTCTAAAAGGCTTTTTTTTTTTTAATTCTATTTTTTGGCTGCGTTGGGTCTTCGTTGCTGCACATGGGCTTTTCTCTCTAGTTGCGGACAGCGGGGGCTGCTCTTCATTGAGGAGCGCAGGATCTAGGCATGTGGGCTCAGCAGTTGTGGCTCACGGGCTCTAGAGCGCAGGCTCAGTAGTTGTGGCACACAGGCTTAGTTGCACCGCGGCGTGTGGGATCTTCCCAGACCAGGGCGCGAACCCATGTCCCCTGCATCGGCAGGCGGACTCTCAACCACTGCGCCACCAGGGAAGCCCTATTTTTAGTTTTTTTTTAATTTATTTATTTTTGCGGTACGCGGGCCTCTCACTGTTGTGGCCCCTCCCTTTGCGGAACACAGGCTCCGGACGCGCAGGCTCAGCGGCCATGGCTCACGGGCCCAGCTGCTCCGCGGCATGTGGGATCTTCCCGGACCGGGCCACGAACCCGCGTCCCCTGCATCGGCAGGCGGACTCTCAACCACTGCGCCACCAGGGAAGCCCCCTAAAAGACTTTTAAAAGGTGTTTTCTCTCCTCAAAAAGCCCCAGGGTACAAGAAAAGCACGTCAAAAACCCAATGAACAAGGAGCTCAAAGACAGCCGTCACGTCAAAGAAAGAAGGCACAGGCCAGGCTGAGGAGGTGGCACGTGCGGAGGACAAGCCTGGAGCCGCAGCCCAGAGTCAGCGAGCCCAGGAGAGCCGGCCTCGGTGGTGGTCACCAAGGGCTTCCAGGCGGTTCCAGAACCCGTGTGACGGGGAGCAGTCAGCCACGAGAGCACCTGCTCGGTGTTAGCGACCATCCCCCACACTCACCTGCCAGTCTCACGTAAATGTCACGGAACCCCGAGAGGCAGGGGCTGGCGTCCTACCTCCCAGACGAGGACCCTGATGCACAGAGATCCTAAGTGTCCGGGAGGGATCCGGGCGGGGGTGGCCTGAGGCCGAGCGCACTTCCCTGCGGGTTTTCTTGCATCTGCTAAGTCAAGGGCTTGTGCAGAGCCGTGGGGAGGATGGAAGGCCGTCGAATGAGGCGTCCCTGCTGTCTGAGCCTGGAAGACTGTGCGCCCCTTGGCGAGGTCAGCCACCGGTCAGAGGTCAGGGTCAGCCCTGCGGAGCAGCAGCCCTCAGCCTTGGGCCAGCTTTGCGCCACCCGGCCCTCAGCCGGGAAGCCGTGTGCTGTGCCTTCCAGAAGGGCGGGGTGGCGACCTTTGCATTTTATCATCACGCTAAACTCCAGAGCCATCGGCCAGTGGAAGTTTGCATTTAACTTTTTAAAATTACAGACAGAGGTCTAAGGTCCAGGAGTCTGTAACCCTGTAAATCATCATCAGAACGATGGTGGGACAGTGACAAGGAGGGCCATCAGTGGGCACGTATCGAGTGAGAGGTTTGTGCGGGGCTGAGGCTGGCACAACAGAGCTAATGTTTCCTCGCCCTCAGAATTGCCTTCTCATGTATAAAGCATGAGTAATCAAATCGATCCCGCTGGAACTGCGAGCTGCGGACGGCGGGTGCAGCACTTCTTGGCCCCAGGACAGGGGACTAGATAAGCAAGTTCCATAATCTTCTCACTGAGTACACACAACCCCCAGGATTTCCACATCCCTGGGATGGTCGTGGTGGGTGCTTTCCCGTAGATTCTGAATGAAGATGAGATGTACACTTGCAAATACATGCACATGGTGTTTCCTCATGAGCCAGTATCTTAACTATTCAATGTTCCATGAACACCTGTGGGCCAGTCGATAACTGTCTTTCCTGTAAGAACACCTGAACTTGGAAACGTAAGCTGAACGCCTGTGTGCAGCACCTATGTTGGGGTGAAGTCAGAAGAATGCGGGAGGGGGGCCTGGACTGGGGAGGGGAAAGGAGCCCCCTCAGTGAGCCTGAGAAGGTGATTATTGATGATGCCACCTGCAGGGCTCGACAGGCCTGGGACCCCTCTTCACCATGTGCACTGGGGACACGTGAGCAGACAGCAGACTGACATTTAACAACTCACTATTTATGGGCCTGCGGGGGGGCCGCTCTGCAGTGAGATGCACTTACAAAATTGGAGCAAATCACTCAGAGCTCGGAGTCCCCGTAAATCCCCGGCAGGGCCACGTGTGACCGTCATGGCGACATGGCCAGGCCGACCGATGTAGCAGCTTGCCTCTCTGCCTAGCCCTCCTGGCCGGAAGACCCAGAGCTCTGCCGTCCACACCTGGGGTGGCCCCTGGGTCTCCTGTCCCCCGCCCTGCCTGGCCTCCTCCACGGGGTTCGTGCCAGGGCATACCTGCTCAGAGGGCATGACCACGATCCCAGCTTCTCTACAAGGAAAGCCGGGCAGTGACTCCCCCAAGGGTCCCTTCCACGGTCAGAGAAGACCCAGCTCTTGCTGTTTCTCCAGGCTTTTTGGGGAGCGGCGCCAGGTGCCCCCTGAGACCCGGGCCTGGAGAGGCCCCAACCCCCATCAGAATCATGGCAGGGGGCACTTGCTGGGAGCCAGGGCCTCGCTGCCCCCTCGGTGGGCACTTGAGAAACGTTCTCAGGGACGGAAGCATGCCTTGGCAGTCCCACGACGGGGCCGCCGGCCAAATGCTCTCCCAGCAGCGGGGACTGTTTTGCAGGAAAGAGGAAAAATGATTGCACATATGAGCTGACGTCAGCTTTGCCTTTGGAGCTTGAGAGTTGGTAGCAGATGAGGTCATTGCACACTCTCTGTCTCCTCCTGGCTTCTTCCCTGCCCTGGGAGATGAGGAACCCTAAATCTCAGGGCCTCGGGTCCCAGGGCTCCCCGTGCATAGCTGGCTCCCAGGCTCTGGGGTCTCCGACGTAGAGGTGCTTCGGTGCCCCTGGAAGCACACTGACCAGTTAGACCTCACTCGGTGAGGCTGCCTGGAAGTCGAGCCTTCGAATCCTCTGTGTGTTTCCTGGAGCCGCACCCTCCCCCTCCTGAGTGCCTGCGAGGAGGTGCCTGTGAGTCCAGGGTCTCCTTCACCTTGGGCTCCGTCCTTTGTCGCTGATGTCCCGTGACCATTCGGGGACCCGGGGACCAGCCCCTGCAATCACTCCCAGTTCACCCAGGAGGAAGCTGAGCCAGTGAGAGAGAAGCGACCCACACAGAATCAGCAGCAAAGTCTTCAAACCTCAAATCGGTGGTCCCAGGGGAGAACAAAGGGAGACCAGGTGTCAGGGAGGGAGAGGCCAGGAGCATGAGGCTGGGGCTGCTCAGATGCACAGAAAGAGGCGCTGGGCGGCAGAGCCCATAGAGGAGCCTGGAGACAAGACCGCCGAGCGTCAGGGACCCAATCTCAGATCCCCAGCTGTGTGACCTTGGGTAAATCAATTAACCTCTCTGTGCCTTGTTCTCATCTATAAAATAAAGGTAACAACAGCTACTTCAGAGCTGCTGTAAGGATCGAAGAATTGTAACTAATACCTGTTGAGGGCATATTAACACGTGAGGCCCTCAGTTCAGAGGTTTTGGGGGATCACTTTAACCCCTATAAGAACCCTGACACTGGTATTGGAGAAATGTAAGAAGAGGGCTGAAGTAACTGGCCCAAGGCCAAGATGGCTGTAGGAACAGCACCCTTCCACCAACCCCGATGGCCCGGCACCATCCTGAAAGGGAGAGCTGACCCCTGCT
>NW_006785040.1:707271-731005 GCF_000442215.2 Lipotes vexillifer
GCTGAACCTGGGGCAGCAGCTGTGGGGCCGTTCTCGGCAGATGCCCACTGTCGTCGCTCATCCTGCCCATCGCCCTGCCACTCCGCACACTCACACGCGTGTACACACACGTTCTCACACTCACGCACACACACACACACACATCCACTTACAGGTGTGCGCACAGGCACGCACACGCACACGCTCATGTGCGCACATGCACCGGCCCTTGCACTGCTTTCTGCGACGTCTCAGCCCCTCGTGCACCCCTTACCTGCCTCCTTATCAGTCCGTCCTGCCGACTTTCTCTCTCACGTGGGTTGATGCCGGCAACGAGCGTTCTGGCCCAGACCCAGCTGAAACGTGCAGGGGAGAGAGCTCTGCTAGGGGTCCTTGTGCACACACCCCCAGGGAGCCGTGCGCCTGCAGACGCTGGCACAGAGGGGCTGGGTGGGGCCCAGGAGTCCGAATTCCAGTGCTCAGAGCACACTCTGAGGAGAAGGCGTGGGATACCCGGGGGTTGATCCCGACCTAAAGCCTGTGAACGTGGAGAGCGCACGGGCAGCAGAGCAGTGTGTGTAAGCTCTCAAGACTGGCGTGCTTTCCAATGCGATGCGAGGGATCTCTGTCAAAATTCCTGGCAAAGCCAAGTGCAGACACTGTAGCCATAAGGGACCCAGGTGTGGCGCCCCTTAGCATGGGGGCCGGGCCGACAGTTCAGGTGGCCTAGTCGTGCAGATTCTGGGGGCGGCCCGGCAGGAGACGCCGCCACGGTTCAGCGAGTGACGGCGCCCTCCCACGAAAAGAGCCTGGTATTCGTGCCCAGGGGTCCCAGGTTGGAACCCCAAGGGCGCAATTTCCTCAGTCATAACATGAATAGAAGAATGGCGACCAAGCAGGGGTGCAGCAAAGGTAACACAGCACTTAGAGAGTCAGGCAAAAGCGTCCTTCCCTTTCCCTGGACCGGCTACTTTGGATGCCCTAAGTTTGCTCCAGGATTTGGGCAGGTGTCCAGACGTCGGGGAGGGGAAGCCCCCCAGCCCAGCCTGGCCTTGGCACTGAGTGTGTCTTTGCGTCGGAAGGGGGAGGCTTCGTCTGAGGTGGGGCTCCGGGAGCTCGCTCTGGGTACAGGCATGCCTCCACCCCGGAAAGAAAGGGGCCTCCGAATTCAACTGGAGACGGGTGCTGGTGCGGAGGCCCCAGACTGAACCTGGACCTTTCTGTCAAATGTTCAGTCAGCCCACGTCAGCCCAAGTGTGTGTTCTCGGGGGGCAGAGGCACAGGGGAGTAAAGAGAGGACGGGACCCAGGTGAGCAGCGGCCGGGATGGAGCCCGAGCCCGTGAAGAGGCAGAAGCAAGCTGCCCAGAGGGGACACAACTGGGGTCCAGGGCGACCAGAGGAACTGTCCCCTGGAGAGACCATCCACGTGGGTGGAGTGCAGGGGCACTGGGCCCCCGCCACCCAGAAGCTTTGGTGTGACGGCTGGGTGCCTCTGCCGGGCTGTGAATCTCAGAAACGCAATCAGGCTGCGGAGACTTAGTTACCCCACTTCCTTCAGAGGTTTTCAGACTTAAAAAGTGGAGAAACTGGAATCAGACCCAGCTCTGCGTCCTTCCGGGCACCGGCGCCTCCCTGACGCCCTCCTGGCTCCAGTTCAGGAGTGGGTGCGGGGACGCGGCCCAGGACCTGGGTGAGGGACACCCACAAACTCACGGTTAATCATTGACGGGGAGCCTGGGCTTAGGACGGGCGCGCCGAGGCCGCCCAGCATGTTCAAGGAAGTAACAGGAGGAGGCCGCAGCCCAGGGGAGGGGGTGTAGCGGGAACTCAAGAATATTTTTCATTCCTCCCCACATAGAGCAGCCGGGTGAGGGGCCAGCATGCATTCCTCATCCTGGCCGAGCCGAGCTAGGGATGGATGGCGGCCAGGGACCAGAGTGGACAGCAGGAAGGGGGAGGGATGTGGGGTGACCGGCCAGGGCCAGCCAAGTCTCCTGGGGAAACCTTCCAGCCCGTGCCCTCAAGAGTCACCCCGTGTCACCCCCAAAGTATGTCCAATGCCACTCAGGGGCGAACCCCACGCCATGAGTGCTGAGCCGCTTCTGACCTCTGATGTCCCCCGGTTTTTCTGAGTTGAGGAGAAAGTGCCCAGACAGGGCAGGTGATGGGCGGGCAGAGTGGCCGCGGGGAGGGAGAGGCCAGGAGCATGAGGCTGGGGCTGCACAGATGCTCAGAAAGAGGCGCTGGGTGGCAGAGCCCATAGAGGAACCTGGAGACAAGACCGCTGAGCCTGGAGACAAGACCACTGACGCATTACTCTTCCCACAGACCCCACAGGGCTGCCCTTGCACCGGACCTGACTCCTGCCTCCCCTTCTCCACGGCCCTGTGCCCTCCTGGGTTCCCATCGCTGGGGAAATTAACAGCCGGGGCTGCTGCTGGCTGAGTGACACCCTCTCGCACCATCTACCGTGGCAGGCACGACGGCCTTTTTACACACCCTCGAATCACAGGCACTTGCCGAGCTCCGACTGAGGACAGGAGTCTTGGGGTGAGGCTGAGACAAAGTCAGCCTGGCCCTACTCTGCCCTTGAAAACAGGACACGGCACAGACCTCTGACCCACACGCGTGGAAGACCGCACCTGCCTGCAGAGGCGAAAGAAGAGCTCACACGTGGTCCCCTGAACTGCCAGGACCCTGAGGTCCAAGCCAGCAGTGACCCGGAAAGGGGGACGTACAGGCCCAGCCTCCCCGGGGGTCGCGGTGAGCACTCCGCCTGGATAAGCTCGAATATTTTCACCTCCAAGGAAACCTCACACTGTCACCGTTCTCTCTGCTCGAGTGAGATTCCAAACAATGGCTCCAGAGGAGAGGGGGGCCTGGTCCTCCGTCTTCCCCACCCCCACAAGTCTGGGGCGTTTGCTTGACTCCTTCGTTCCAGAAGGTGCCGGGCCAGGGCTCCAAACTCGCGCTCCTGCTTTCTCCTCTTCCAGCTTCTGGCCTCTGCCCGGCTCGGTGTTGCCCATCCTTCCGGGGAAACTCCTTCCCGGCCCCCAGAGGCCCTCCTCCTCTGACGGTATCGCCGCTTAGCATCCCTGCCCCCTCTGTTTCTGGAGTAGACTGGAAGCTTCGTGCAGCCCAAACAAAAGGCCTACACTCCTGAGCATCCACGCTGCTTGCCTCCTCTGGGCAGACACGCGGTAAATACTCGTTGATGGAGAAGATAGAGAAGCCGGAAATGCCGGAGAAAGGCCGTTCTTCCGAGAGCAGCTTGTGCACATAAAGGAAAGGGGGAAGGGAAAGGCCCACAGACCATAATTCCTCCCATTTTATGGCAGATAATTTAATATCCAAATGGAAAGTGGAATGGAGGTAGAAATGACGGTAATAAATTGTTCTGGCTGCTTTTGTCCTCACACCGAGACGGGGCATAACCGTGATGGGACAGGAGGAACCTGTGGATGGGGGATTAGAACTCAGTCTTGCACTTTCAAGGTGACATTCTTCAGGGAATAAAAATAAATGCTCCTTCTCCCAAGTGAAAGGACCGCAGGGGTAGAGATGCCTGCGAGGGTGTATGCCTGCCAAGCTAATGCCTCCACGGTTCCGCAGGCAGGTTTTTCTCTGGGGCTGGTTTGTCACCCACCCTGAGGCCGCCAGTGAACCAAGGGCAGTGCAAAGCCTTGAGACAGAAGAGTGAAAACCAGTAGAGTTTCACTCCTTGTCCAAACAAACGAAACGCCATTTTGAGGACAAACTGGCCTCTGCAGTAGTCACAGCGCAGCCAGGCTGCAGGGAAACACCTGCCCACCTGGCCTGGGATGCAAGGCCTCCATCGCACCCCTGTTGGCAGAGCAGGGGGAGATGGCACATCACGAACCTTGCAGGGCGGGATGGGGCCTGGTCCCCAAAGCCAGGAATTGTCCAAAATGAAGCAAGGCCAAGCAGGCAAAAATCTGAAGTTATTCCACCCAGAAGCCAGCATGCAGATCTAACTTAAGAAAGACTGAAAGTGAGATCATTTAATGCAGTACGTGGTCAAGAAGGGCAGAAAATTTCACTGTGAGAGTAGAGCCCAGGGGAAGACCAAGAATGATTCTTGGGCCAAGGGATGGTGTGACTCAGTCCCATTCCTGAGGTCCCTGACTCCTTGCATAGGGACGGCACCAGGTGGAGACAAGGGGATGACAAATAGGGGACCTTGGCCTTAAGACAGGACACATGGCCAGGGCTCCTAAAGAGATGGGTCCCTGCCCTGCCCCCACCATGAGCCCCAGCCCTGCCCTACCATGGTCCCTGCCCCACCCCACCATGGTCCCTGCCCCGGCCCCGTCATGCATCCCCAACACGTCGCTCAGAAGCTGGAGCACATTTTCCAGATGTCCTCAGAAGTGATCAGGGCTTGTCCTCTAAGAGTGAATTTCAGTTTTCACAACAACCAGAGATGATCGAAGGCAAATTCAGCCAGTGAGACAGGCTGTCCATAGGGTCAGACGTCCTGAGGGGACAGCCCTGGGGGGGAAAAGCATACACTGGGGTGTAGGTAGGCACGTGTGTTGAATGAGAAAAGCGTGTGTTTTTCCTTGCTAGGGGTTTGCATTGTGCGTTCGTGCATGTGTGTGTGTGTGTGTGTGTGTGTGTGTGTGTACACGTGTGGGTGTGTCAAACCTTGTTCTGAGGCCCCGTTGAGTTAATAGACTCACAAGCAAGTGCCTGGGGGATCTCACTGTTTAAAGGCACCCTGTAGCCCGTCTTCTCCAAGAGGAAATAAACTTGCAAACAGATATGTTTTATAAATCTGGATTATTTATCTCAGCTCTACTTAAACTACAACCTACCTGAACTTGGCTGAAAGGCACATGCGTGTAAAATATGCTTAAAGAGTCTGTGACCTCAGGAATAAAGACGCAGACGTAGAGAATGGACTTGAGGACACGGGGACGGGGAAGGGTAAGCTGGGATGAATGAGATAGTGACGTGGACATATATACGCTACCAAATGTAAAATAGCTAGCTAGTGGGAAGCAACCGCGTAGCACAGGGAGATCAGCTCGGTGCTTTGTGTCCACCTAGAGGGGTGGGATAGGGAGGGAGGGAGGGAGGGAGGGAGGGAGGGAGGGAGGGAGACGCAAGAGGGAGGAGATATGGGGACATATGTACATGTATAGCTGATTCACTTTGTTATACGGCAGAAACTAACACACCATTGTAAAGCAATTATACTCCAATAAAGAGGTTCAAAAAAAAAAAAGTCTGTGACCTCAAAGGGGAAATCTGGTCACAAATTCCAATAAACGCCCAGTTCTACAAGCCCAGCGGGGAAACAGGCACCAGATTTACAAGGACGGAGGGTGGGTGGTGGCCCGGCTCCAGGAGATGACGTCCCCGGAAGCCTTCTCCATCAGACGGCTGACCCTCCATGCCAGAGCAGCTGGGCCAGGGAGTGTGCCACTAACTGAGAGCAGAGTCTCGACTGTGTGTAGGAAAGTGTTGTAGGGATTGGAAGTCAGCCTGTCTCTTTGAATAGCTGCCGATGAACTTTATCTGAGTTCAGGGAAAAGCAGCCTTCAGGTAAACAGGCACATTTGCCAAGTGGAAACCCCAGCCCTTGTATATTTAGTAAATGAGTGAAGATAAGATTACCTCTTTGACAGCATGACGGATACAGTCATGGAAACACTCCTGCTGTGCTCGCAGCAGGCACCTGCAGAGCAGGCCCCACGCTATAGCTCGCACCTGATGGGCTCCGCCCTTCCGAGACTTCCAGGCTGAAAGTCAGGAATTTTCCCCAGAATCAGTGGTTCTGAGACTGCCAGAGCCCCACAGAGTGTTGAAATTAATGACCTGGTTTAGCATATTTGCATAGCTTCGTCCAGGTTACTGTCATCTGGATACAGTAAGCAAAGAACTGCTGACTTCAGAGAGGCCTGAGTCACACTGTTGGTTTCCCATGTCTTTGCCGTAATTTTATAATAAACCATC
Source organism: Lipotes vexillifer (assembly GCF_000442215.2). NCBI lineage: Eukaryota > Metazoa > Chordata > Mammalia > Artiodactyla > Lipotidae > Lipotes > Lipotes vexillifer. The sequence continues at coordinate 713,234 of NW_006785040.1, forward strand.
CACACTGTGTCTTAGACTGGGCTCCCGGTGCTCCAGTGAAATAAATTCATGTGTCTGACCTGAAATCCTTCGGCACAGACTTAATCAGACAGCTGCTCTGCTTCCCAGTGACACTGAGATTCAAGGCCAAGCCTTTCACCTCCCTGCTGCCTGACCTCCCCACCAAAGAGAGGTGTCTCGAGCCCTTTTCTGTGAAGACATGGCAGTTTCTTTAAGACTATCAAGAAGCATTTATCTTTCTAGTGCAATCACAAGAATTAAAATGTTTTATTCATTGAAATTTGACTTTCTAAGTGTTTAGGTCTACAGTCACAACCATAAGCGTCCATGTCTACAAAAAATTAAAGCAAACGTAATTCCTTTTGAAGGGATTTCCCTGGTGGCACAGTGGTTAAGAATCCGCCGGCCAGTGCAGGGGACACAGGTTCAAGCCCTGGTCTCGGAAGATCCCACATACTGTGGAGCAACTAAGCCCGTGTGCCACAACTACTAAGCCTGTGCTCTAGAGCCTATGAGCCACAACTACTGAGCCCATGTGCCACAACTACTGAAGCCTGTGTGCCTAGAACCCGTGCTCCACAACAAGAGAAGCCACTGCAGTGAGAAGCCCGCTCACCGCAACGAGAGTAGCCCCCGCTCACTGCAACTAGAGAAAGCCTGCGCTCAGCAACAAGACCCAACGCAGCCAAAAAAATAATAAATTAAAAAAAAATTTTTTTGAAAAGTTTTTAACTTGATACTTCTGTTTTGTGTGTTCACCTACTTTTGCCATCAACGTGGGGGCACCCCTAAGGGGGGATGCCAGAGGTTTAAGAAAATGTCACGGGACATGAGTTTAACACTGAAGGAATTATATTCATTAATTTATATTGTTTTCTAATTCAGTTCATTGAACTTTAAACCTTTATTACAGCTAACACTTCAGCAAGCAACCAAAGTTCCTCTAGTTTCCTCAATTCAATTCGTAGAACCACAGTGCTTTTCCAGAGGTATCGTTGAGGCTTCCTGGACTACAGTTTGCTGTCTCACCTTCTAACAATTGGAAGCCCTTGTCACTGACCTTGAAATAAAATCCACTCCATCATGGACAACACAAGATGGATAGGGGAATTCTGGTTGTATTTGTGTGTGTGCCAAGACGACACCCATCAGAAACAAAAAACTGGTCACAGGACAATCAGAATGACGGGGAGATCAGCTTCAGTTCTGTCTAGTTCCCTTTTCTGACCAAATCTCATGATTATTTCCTCACTTACACCCATCCCCCATGCATGACCTGGTCCATGTTCAGACCCATGGGATGGTAAGAGGTACATCTTCCCTCTTCACCATTAAGAAAACCTGGCTCAGAGAAGTGACTTTCCCCAGTTCCAGCTCAAGAGGAGCCGGAACAGACCTCTTTCCAAAGCAGAGGAATGGGAGGGGTGTCCCCAGTGCCCTGGTGACAGCCCTATCACTAGGGCTGGAGAAGTTCTGGCCTCTGTCACTCTTGATGGAAAGCAAAATCGAGGAGAGCTGTTATATTGATGATCAGCTAACCAGTATTCCTGCAAAAACCTGGCTCTGTAACTGGGTTTCTCTTGGTTAAAAGGGCCACTGTCACGTACATGCAGTGACTCAAAGCCCTTGGCCAGGTGAGGCCCAGGTAGCCAGCGTGAAGAGGGAAATGCGTTCTCCAGTGTAATGGGTCGATGCAGCCGGGGTCATGGCCATTCTGGCTAAGAGCCTATCCCGGTACAGATTAATAACTTCAATTGCTTTCCATTGATGTCTTAATCCAGGAAGATTTGAGAACATCACTTAAAATTCTTCAAGCACTTTACAAGTGTTTATTAAATACCTTGTGTCTGCCTAGAACAGTGCTAGGAGCTGGGGTGGGGGGGATAAAGGGGTGGGATACAGAAGACATAGGCAGAGGTGTTAAAGCTTATGACCCTCCAAGGTCAAGTTCCTAAGAGACCTTTTGCCCATTCCAGGAAGGCTGTATACCCGGTGCGGCTGTAGAGTCTCTTCCCTGGACAGGAAGGGTACAGCCCGCACAGGACATGGACGGCACCCTCCTACCACGCCTGGGCTACAGGAAGCCCAGAGGTCAGCATCCAGCTACCAATGGCCAGAGCCCTTGCCAGCCCTCCAGACAAGAGGCCAGCCTCTGATTGGACAACCAAGTCCAAGGACTTCAGATTTCAGAGGAGGAAAAGGAGGCCCTTAGAGAGTAGGGTAGTTCCTGCACGCACCTCTCTTCCACCAATGAGGTCAGCTACCACCACAGATGCTAGAGCTGGGGACCTCAGTGGCATCTCGGCTAATGCAGCCCTGACGTTTTTCAGGACCAGAAACCAAGACCCAGAGATGGAAGGGCTCTAATGACACATCCGGAGCACAGGACCAAGCTGGGCTCTTCATTTCCCCATGTGTAGTAGGGTCTGTGCTCTCACAGGTCTGTGTGCCCCCAGAATTATAGGAAATCGTATATAGGAGTAATTTCCTACATATGATTTCTACACATATAATTTCATATGCAATTTACCATATATAAGAATTATAAGGAGGGACTTCCCTGGTGGTCCAGTGGCTAAGACTCCAAGCTCCCAACGCAGGGGACCCGGGTTCCATCCCTGGTCAGGGAACTGGATCCTACATGCCGCAACTAAAGATCCCGCATGCAGCAACAAAGACCTGGTGCAGCCAAAATAAATATTTGAAAAAAAAATAGAGTTATTTTTTTTAAAAAAATGCATTATAAGGATTATAGGAAAGAACTCAGACAACTTCCTGGGGTCACAGGCTCAGACATTCACTGTCTTCAGAGGAGAATACACCTCAGGGTAAGCTCTTGCAAGGGTAACCCTGAGCATGACCACAGGCTTGGGCCACAGTAGGGAGCTGGCCCCTCCCAGCCCCTGAGCAAATCCTCACCCCTGGTCCCCCTGCTCTGTCTCCTGATCAGGCTCTGGTGGAGCCTCTCCTGGGCACACACGACCACACAGAGTCCACAAATGGTCACGGTAGCACGACTCACAACAGTCAAAAGAAGGAAACTCTAGGGGCTTCCCTGGTGGCGCAGTGGTTGAGAGTCCGCCTGCCGATGCAGGGGACGCGGGTTCGTGCCCCGGTCCGGGAGGATCCCACATGCCGCGGAGCGGCTGGGCCCGTGAGCCATGGCCGCTGAGCCTGCGCGTCCGGAGCCTGTGCTCCGCAACGGGAGAGGCCACAGCGGTGAGAGGCCCGCTCTCAACCAAGGAGGCATAGAGAGAACATACCTCAACATAAGAAAAGCCACATATGACAAGCCCACAGCTAACATGATACTCCATTAAAAAGCTTCCAGCTAAGCTTTCCCTCTAAGATCAGGAACAAGACAGGATGGGGGTGGAGAAAGGGTAGGGGGAAGGGATAGTTAGGGAGTTTGGGACCGACATGTCCACACGGCTATATCTAAAATGGATAACCAACAAGGACCTACTGTAAAGCACAGGGAACTCTGCTCAATGTTATGTGGCAGCCTGGATGGGAGGGGAGTCTGGGGGAGAATGGATACATGTATATGCATAGCTGAGTTGCTTTGCTGTGCACCAGAAACTATCACAACATTGTTCATCGGTGATACTCCAATATAAAATTAAAAGTTTAAAAAAAAAAAAAGGAACATGACAGGATGCCCACTGTCTCCACTTTTATTCAACATAGCACTGGAAGTTTTAGCCACAGCAATTGGGCAAGAAAAAGAAATAAAGTCTCCAAATCAAACAGGAAGAAGTAAAATTTTCTCTGTCTGTAGATGACATGGCATATTATACATAGAAAATCCTAAAGACTCCACCAAAAAAAAGTTGCAGGATACGAAATCAATGTATAAAAATCAATTGTATTTCTATACACTAACAATGTATTATCAGAAAGAGAAATTAAGAAAATCATCCTATTTACTATTTCATCAAAAAGAATAAAATATCTAGAAATAAATTTAACCAAGGAGGTGAAAAACCTATACACTGAAAACTGTAGGACGTTGATGAAAGAAATTGAAGATAACACAAATAAATGGAAAGATAGCCTATGCTCATGGACTGGAGGAATTAATATTGTTAAATTGTCTGTACTACCCAAAGCCATCTACAGATTCAATGCAATCCCTTATCAAAATTCCAATGGCATTTTTCACAGAAGTAGAAAAAATAATTCTAAAATTTGTAGGAAACCATAAAAGATCCCAAATAGCCAAAGCAATACTGAGAAAGAAGAACAAAGCTGTTGGCATCACACTTCCTGATTTCAAACTGTACCACAAAGCTATAGTAATCAAAACAGCATAAAAATAGACACATCAATCAATAGAACATAATATAGAGCCCAGAAATAAATCCCTGCATATATGGTCAAGTAATATTTGACAAGAGAACCAAGAATAGTCAATAGTCAAAGGACAGTCTCTTCAATAAATGATGTTGGGAAAACTGGATACGCACATGCAAAAGAATGAAACTGAACCACTATCTTACACCACTCACAAAAATCAACTCAAAATGGATCAAAGACTTAAATGTAAGACCTGAAACAATAAAACTCCTAGAAGAAAGCACAGTGGGTAAACTCCTTGACATTGGTCTCGGCGATGATTTTTTTGGACTTGACACCAAAAGCAAAGGCAACAAAAGCAAAAATATACAGGTGGGACTACATCAAACTAAAAATCTTCTATGCTGCAAAGGAAACCATCAACAAAATGAAAAGGCAACCTACTGAAGAAGAAAAAATTGCAAATAATAGATCTCTGATAGGGATTTAATATCCAAAATATACGAAGAACCCATACAACTCAATATCAAATAAATAATATGATTAAAAAATGGACAGAGAACCTGAATAGACACTTTTCTGAAAAAGACGTATAGGTGGCCAACGAGTACATGAAAAGATGCTCAACATCACTAATCATCAGGGAAATGCAAGTCAAACCCACAGTGAGATATGAACTCATGCCTGTTAGGATGTGGCCGTCATCAAAAAGACAAGAGGTAGCAAGTGTTGGAGAGGGTGTGGAGAAAAGGGAGCCCTGGTATGCTGTTGGTGGGAAGGTAAATTGGTGCGGCCACTATAGAAAACACTATGGAGGTTCCTTGAAAAATTAAAATAGAGCTGCCATTTGATCGAGCAATTCTATTCCTGGGTATTTATCTGAAGAAAACTCACTGTCTCGAAGAGATATGTGCATCCCCGTGTTCACTGGAACACTATTTATAGTAGCAAAGACATGAAAAAAAAAACCCGTGTCACTGACAGATGAATGGATAAAGAAATGTGGCATATATATATATATATATATATATATATATATATACACACACACACACATATATATATATAATATACTATATCACCTTATTATTATTATCATTATACTATTCAGCCATTAAACAAAAGGAAATCCTGCCACTTGCAACAACATGGATGGACCTTGAGGGCATTATGCTAAGTTAAATAAGTCAGACAGAGGTAGAGAAATACTGTACAATCTCATTTATGTGTGCAATCTCTACACACACACACACACACACACACACACACACACACTCCAAACTCATAGATGCAGAGAACAGATTGATGGTTACCAGAGGTTAGGGGTGGGTGCAGGTGATCCAAAGGCACAAACCTCCACTAACAAAATAGGTAAGCCCTGGGGCGTAAGGTAGAACCTGGTGACTACAGTTAACAAGACGACAACATGGATGAGCCTTAAAAACATTTATGCTACATGAAAAAGCCAGTCACAAAACGCCACGTGTTCTATCACTCCTTTCCCATGAATGTCCACAACAGGGAACTCAGTAGAAAAGAGAGTAGATTAGCCTCGGGCTGAGCTGGGGAGGGGTGGCAGGGGGAACGACAGGGAATGAGACAGGAAAGTTATAGCTAAAGGTTACTTTTTAAGGTCATGAAAATGTTCTCAACTTGACTGTGGTGATGGCTTGCACACATCCGCGGATATTCTAGAAACCATTAAATCATACACTTTAAATGGGCGAATTGTACTGTCTGTGAATTTTATCTCAACAAAGCTGTTTAGAAACAAGCCTCATAGAGTGGCATGGACATCTATACACTACCAAATGTAAAATAGCTAGCTAGTGGGAAGCAGCCGCATAGCACAGGGAGACCAGCTCGGTGCTTTGGGACCACCTAGAGGGGTGGGACAGGGAGGGTGGGAGGGAGACGCAAGAGGGAGGAGATATGGGAACATGTGTATGTGTATAACTGAGTCACTTTGTTGTACAGCAGAAACTAACACACCATTGTAAAGCAATTATACTCCAATGAAGATGTTAAAAAATAGGGCTTCCCTGGTGGCGCAGTGGTTGAGAGTCTGCCTGCCGATGCAGGGGACACGGGTTCGTGCCCTAGTCCGGGAAGATCCCACATGCCGCGGAGCGGCTGGGCCCGTGAGCCATGGCCGCTGAGCCTGCGTGTCCGGAGCCTGTGCTCTGCAAATGGGAGAGGCCACAACAGTGAGAGGCCCGCGTACGGCAAAAAAAAAAAAAAATAGATGTTAAAAAATAAATAAATAAATAAGTAAAATAAAAACAAACCTCGTGAAGTCAGAAAATCTCCAATCAATTCCTGTCGTGGGCTTGAGGACACCCCCCAGCTCCCAGCCCAAGGGAGCGCTCTGTCCTCACCCGCAGCTGCCGGGTCCCTGCGGCCTCATGAGCAGTCATCCCCTCCAGTCACCCAGGACCATCCAGCAAACGGTACTTTTCTGAAAACCAAGCGCTCCTTAAAGACCCAGGCAGAGAAGAGCCTGCGGCGTTCAGGACGCCAGCTGCCAGGTGCCTCTGTCACCCCAGACTTCCCAACAGCACCACAGGCCCATGAGCCCCCAGAGCTGCGGGGACAGGGTAGGGGCACCACCGACTTTCTGGACAGCAGCCCCCAGGGACCGTCTGGTCCTTCCAGGGAAAGGAAGTGTCCCGGAGCCCTTGACATCCTCGGGCAGCAAAGCTCCTGCCTGGCTCAGGTCGCCGCTGTCTCGGCAGCAGCTCTCCACGATGGGAGGTCAATCCCCCAGCTGTCACCACCCGAGCCCTGGGGGCGGCCAAGTTCACACGAGCTCCGCTGAGAAATTCTGACCGAGGAAGAGAGGCTCGGGCTCCCACAGCAGTTGTCAGCGGGACCCAGGTGGCTATGCCTACAAGAGGGTCAAGGACAGCAAATGCCTCAAGACCTTGGAAGCCCTGAGTCTCACCTGGTACAGACCAGCGAGGCCTGAGCCCGTCCTACTTCTCGTTGCCCCATACATAGGAGGCGTTTGTCCCTCAGGTCCACCCTCCCAGCGCAGGTCCTTGTGGGCGGATGGGGGGGACCTCCCGTCTGAAGCTCATCTGCCCACCTCAGGTTGAGAGGGTGCTCACCACTCAGCTGAGACACAAGTGCCCACCTTCCAGGGGGCCGGCCTTCTGGGGAATGCAGGGCTAATTTTCATGCCCAGGTCAAAACTGCTCTCTGCTCTTCATGGTGGACAGAAATGTTTCTGAAAAAGCGCCACACCCTCTCTCTGCTTCATTAGAGTTCACACTGGACTAAATCCACCTCCTCCACAAGCTAGAATCATCAGTTTCCACGGCGGTTGAACCCCACCCAGAGCTTCCGGCCGCCGGCTCCCCGAGGCCCTGAGCCTGGTCCAGGGCAGCCAGAGCCTGGTTTTCCCCCGTGTCACTGACACCTGGCCCCTGGGGATGCCAACCTGTAAGAATCTCTCCCCTGTCTTTTGATGTTTTATTTCTAAAACTGCTGGATGCTTGCAGCCAGACGACCGAGCGGGTTAGGAATTTTTCAAGAGCACGTAGACTCCGGATGAGGGTCAGGAAGCCCGTTTTCTGTGTAGGGATGGGTGTGGGCCTAGGACATCTGCTTGGGGAACCGGAGTCTTGTTTACCATTCTTCTGGTTACTGGGTGTGTTCTAAACAAATGAAACAGCCGTATAAGGAACTGGGTTCCTTATAGGTGTGCATTTGTGTAGATATCCCATATAGTTAGTGTATTTGCAGAAGGCCTGTTGGGTTGTTTCCCGGCATCGCTGGTCATGGATTATGAGAGCTACAAGGAGATCTTCTAATTCGTCGGAGGAAGAGTGAAGGTTCTGTCTTCCTGACAGTGGGCGTATGTGAGGGTTCAAGCTGAGGGGTGGGACCCGTGAGGTCTCCCAGAGGCTCAGGCATTGCAAGGCTAGGGACATCCCCCATGCCTGGCATCCCAGAACAACACCTCCCAGACCAGGTGTGCCATATTCAAGGGCAGGAGGGTAGCAGAAGGGATGAGCTGCTGGATGCGACCCGCTTCCTCTCCCCCTCCCTCAGGCTCAGTTTGCTTCTCTGTGAAATGGGACTGCCAGTGCCTCCCCCGTAAACTGCTGGTAGGCTCCATTAGAGGAAAGGAGGGGCTCTGAGAAGCCTGTCCCCTCCGGGGCACCAGGTGTCCGAACCTCTGCACACACAGCACTTACTGTCTGGCGTGCTGCTCTGGCCGCGACTCAGAGCAAAGCAGGCAGCCACACTGGCTCAGCGCAGAGCCTCCTGGGCCTGGCGGCCTGGGCCAAGCCTCCTCTCCGCCCCTCCTTTGGTGCCAGGAACCCAAGAGGCACTTGAGAAAGAAGTCGTTGAATCCAGCACATGTTAGACTGCCCCCTCCCCTCTGCTCCCTGCTCCGTGGGAGCCCCACACCCCATTTCCTGTGCACCTGGACCCACAGGAGGCTCAGGCCACAGCCCCCAAGCAGGACCCAGGAGCAGTGGAGACCCTGGCCCCCCGGCTCAGAGGCCCCGGGGTCGCCAGCTTGGCCCCCGCCTCTAGTCCCCGGCTCTCTCGGGCCCTCCCCTCTGACTCAGTTCCAGATCTAGGTCCCATGGAATTCGCAGCTTTGTGTGATGAACACGGCCCCCCTCTGAGGACCCTCTCGACTTATCTTCAGTAGAGGCCCATTCACAGCAGCACACGGGGAGCCGGCAGAGAAGCCTGGGCTACAGAACCATGGACAGCTACCCCGGAACCGGCGCCAGAGGCCACGCGAGGGGTTCCCATCCCCAGACTCGGCCGTCCTCCCTCCCTGCGGGCCATCCCCTCCCCCTCGGGGGGAACAAGAGACCAGGGCTCTGTGCCAGCCGGGCGGCGAGGGCGGGGCGGGGCGGGGCTGGGGGCGGGGCTAGGCTGAGCCCGAATCACGCCCGGCACCTCTCCTGGGCGGCGTTTCTGTCTGTCGTGCTGTGAGTCAGTCTGTCCACATGATGAGCGTCCAGGAGGGGAGCGCTGCTGCCGGCCCCTCCTGAGGCCCCCGTACAGCCTCCACCTGCTGGATGCTCCACCCAGGTCGTCGGGGGAGGGCGGAGGGCCGGGGGACTCGCTCTTGCACCTCCAGCACCGCTGGGAAAGAGGCCGCCTGCGGCACTGCCAGGGCGACGGCGTCAGGGGGCGGGGGCATCAGAAGGCGGCACGCCAGACAGGGATCCAGCGTGGCTCCCTTCTCACCTGGAGGAGGGGTGGCACTCGGCAGCCGAGGTGAGCACCTTCCAGTCACCTGGTACAGTGTGTGCTTCACAAGCTCAAGACCTCCAGGGGACACCCTCCCTGGTGAGTCTAAGCAGCCTCAGTAGTGAATAAACGAGGGAGATGCTGTCGCCTGTCCACGTCACCGTCCCCTCCTCCAGCTGTAAAGTCCCTCTTCTGCCTCGCACTCACCCAGTGGGGCTGTCAATCAAAGGGTTCCCCGGGATGAGCATCCCACCCAGGCTGGGGATCAGAGAGCCTGCACCCTGCACACCCAACGGTGGGGGGGGGTGGGAGGGGCGGGGCGGGGCGGTGAGCGAGGAAAGCTGGAGGCCGGCCCTTCTGGGGGGCGGGGGTGTTGCTAGGAGCTGCCACCAAATGGAGAGCTGCCTGCAGGGTTGTGACAACACCACGGATTGAGCCAAGCTGGGGCCACAGGACCCGCTACAAACACACCAGGTACTGAGTAACATTTTTCGAAGGGCCGAAACATACCTGGAAAGGGAATAAAGAGAACGCCTCGGGGGACTCTAAAGAAAAATGTCAGATCCTCACTGTTGTGAAGTGATGCTGCAACAGGCCCAGGGGTGGTCAGACCCGCTGTGGACCCTGGGAGCTGGGTTTCAGCAGCCGCAGTGATAGATAGGAGAGCCGGCCCTGGCACTGAGCCGTGGAAGGGCTTCTCTTGTCGTAAAGAAGCTGAAAGGCAGATGCGGACGCGCTACCCATCCACTCCAAGAAGCAACAAAGAAACACGGCTCTACCCAGGATTCGGGGTCAGGAAACAAACCCTCCCTGGGAGAAACTGGAGATCCCAGCCAGGCCACAGGTGGACGTGGTCTCCAAATGTACACCACCTGCGTGGTGCGTGGTCCCCCAGCGGAGAAATTAATGCTATTGACCCCTGGGGCACAGAAGCAAGAGTGAAACTCCACGGCTTCCTCTCCCGGGGTTTCAAACCTTGTCCTTGGCGCTATGACGGAACCCATCGCCTTTAGAGATTTCTGCCATCACATCTCTTCCCCGATTGAACACTGTGAGGCCGGGGGTTGGTTCTCGCGGTTGTACCAAAGGGCATCCTAGCATGTCTTAGCCCATCATAGGAGTCAAGTGCGTGTCCGTGAAATGAATAAGCAGACGTGTGGGTACATAGCAGAAGATCAACCAGTGAACAAGCTTTCCTCGGTGTCACCAGCACCACAATTTAAGGGCATGTGTGGTCTCGAACTCCAGGGCTGGTTCACAGACTGGACTCTGAATCTGTGGGACAAGACGAACGTGAAAGCGGAGTTCTGAGCGGAGGGTGAGAGGTGTGTGCTCCCGTTCTGGCTTTGGAACTCTTCAGCCTTTGACGGGAACAAGGCACTTGAGTCAGATAAGCCTCAGTTGCCTATAGACTTCAATGATGCTCTCTGGAGATGACATCACATGAGCTTTTTTTTTTTTCTTTTCCTTTTTTTTTGATGAGTCAGAAACTCAAAGGTTTCCTGGGATGTCTGTGGATTGAGCATGGCTCAGAGACAAGGATAATTTTCTAGACCACATTCCGTGCCTTCTTTTGTGGCGGCCGTCTGAGCACTCTGTGTGTGTTTTGATTTTTCATCTTTGCTCTCTGAATGATGATTTATCTGGCTTTCAGAATAGAAGGCTGAAAGGCCTAATTGTGTGTGTGGCTTCGGGGGTTATTTAGATTTATAAATATTTTAATAGGATTTTTATTTCTTCATAACAAATATCTTAGAAACCTTTGTACCAGGAGCAAATTCGTGGGGTTTGTTTCCTACAAAGCCTAGCTTAAGTGAGAGAGAAAAAAGAAAATGGTCACAATTTTCAAAGTCCCTAAGGAGTATGTGGCAGTCACACCTGGTTTAAACCCACTCTGCTCTGACGGCATCAACTGTCCATTATTCCTTACGAGTTCCGCCCCGACCCACGACCTAAGAGGACAGTTGGAAACAGATAGGCCTTATTTTAATTTGACTTCTTAAGGAATATGTATTCTTGAGTAAATAAGACATATTAGGTATTTAAACCTCCAGCTGGAGAAATTATAAAGCCAAGTTAGACAACAGAAAATCCCATAGTTGAGTGATCTAACAGCCCAAACTTATTAGTAAGGCTTACCTAGACCAGGGAAGGGAGAGGGGCCCCGTTCTGGGAGAATGTGGCGAAAGAGGACGTGGGGCATATGGGGGGCACCGTGATCCTCAAGTCACCGCTCACAGCCACACCTGCTGGCACTGGCTTCCTTCCTTCCAGCATGACTCAGCCATGTAGCTACGGGTCCAGGTGTCTCTTTGCAGAAGGTTCTTGGTGTACCTCTGACCTAAAGCCGGCTCTTTTCACTCAATCCTTCCTCTTACGCCGATTCTAAGACCTTATAAATCCTTCCCCAGAAAAACCACTTCAGTAATCCCAGGTTGTGTCTACCCGGCGCTAAATCTCTCTCTCTGAAAACTAAGAAAAGGAAGACGATCTATTCCAGAGGCTCAGATGTTTGGCATTCTGAAGACACGGACTCCTACGCACATGTCTTTTCTGCACGGTGGGGCTAGAGGATAAAACGTGGAAACATGCACTGCATATTAACCTAATAGTTAGGCACAGGAATAAATACTGTCTGGCCTTGAACATGTATTATGGCCCTTAGAGCTACGCAGATGATGTTATGATGCTGTGAGCCAAACGATGACAGCAGAATTGAACTACTGCCCAAAAGCAATTACTGATGAGAATTGATTATTTCCGCAAAGAAAGGTGACCGATGGATTAGTTGTCCTATCACAGCAGATTTGGGCAAAACTGCATAATTGTTAAAGGGACTGAGCTACCTGACACTAAATGGGAACGGGGACCGTTAAGACATGAGGATTCCTCCAGATATGGGTCTGTAACCTGGAAATTCACATAATGTTGAGGCGACCACTGGGCTTTCCAGGCTTATCCTTGAAATATCCCATACTTGCCCGTCCCCTTCCGTCAGATGAAATTACGCCATGCCTGTCGTAACACTCTTGAGATGTGAGTCAGTGGTGTTTAACAGCAAATCACGCTCCTGCCGTGGCTCTTATTTTCACAGGGAATTGTAAAAAGACAGACCTCATTGAAACGCACAGTAAATTGCTGGGAAATGATATGTGACTGAAGAGTTGAAAGTAGTCGCCGCGCCTTATTGGGTTCGCCTAATTACACGTTTTACTGCCTCCTGTATAGAACTGTTGCCTAAGGTGTCTGTGGCCTTTATACCTCCTTCCTTAATAGCAGAAGCCAAATGCCACGCGATCACATTGGCACGAAATCTTACAAGTGCCTCCAAGTGCATCAGGACCTGCGTCCTGCAGAGGGACAGCTCTCCCAGCCTTTGGGCGGTGGCACTTGAAGAGTCCAAGGTGCACATTCTTGACCAAATCTGACACAAAAGAGTCCCCGGCCGCCCCACTGCCTCCCACCCCCTCCGCCCTCCCCCAAACAAAGCACCACAAAATTAGGGCATAAATACATCAGGGTAAGAAAGAACACACGTACACAACATCCGACGCCGTCCACCGATGGGAGGAAACAAGAGAATCCAGGACAATCAGGCACATACTTGGCCTGCTCCCATGGCCCGGGGGGTTCAGCGGTTACCATGGCGGGACGGGGCCGCAGGGAGGACCCCAGAGGGCAGGCTTTGTCTGGGTGCCGCTCAAACAGAGAGCTGGGATTCAGTCTGCTGGTTTGTGTACTTTGGGGTGAGCCATCCTCACACTGAAAAGGCCGAGAGGAGCGGCGTTGGGTTTGACTTGATCTCATGCCTTTGGGTTTCTCTTGGCATCCCTCCCTCCCTCCCCACCCCATCACCTCCCCCGGGCCATCTCCGCCTTCCCCTCCGTGGAAACAAACAGCGTTGAGCGCTCTCAAGGGAAGACGCCAATCAGGGGTTTCCCTTCTCCGGGGATAAACTGCTGGTAGGAACATCCCAGATCCCATGGGCAGGAGTCAGTGCAGAAGCCAAAAGAAGGCTCTTTACATGGAAAAGGAAATTGTTTAGAGTGCGGTGCAAGGCCCGGGCCCCAGACACTCTGGCCGCTCAAGCTTTAAGGTTAAAAGAGTGGAGTCCAGAGCAACTGAGCACAAACTCACTCCGCACCTGAGCTGAACGCAGGGAAATGGAAGTGACGGGGCCAAGCCAGAGGCTGAACAGGTGACTCTGGGCAACGTCACCCGCGCTCTAGACGTCAGCTGCCTCACCTATCAGAGGGAGGCAACGCCCTGGGGTCCGCCCCCGCCTCAGAGTGTCACCGCGGGGGTCGCAGCCCCTTTGAAAACACACCCTTACCCGGGACAGCCCTCTGAGACACCCCCACCGGCCCTCAGAGTCGTAGCCCCCCCGACCAGGGATAGAACCCGGGCCCCCTGCAGTGGAGGCGCGGAGTCCTAACCACTGGACCAGCCAGGAAAGTCGCCCAGAGGTGGTTTTTAAGAGTGATGGAGGCACACGGGGCAAAGGAAAATGAGCCTCGACAGGAAGCAAGATTATTTAAGTTGACTCAGTTTGATCCAATGTCCTTTTCATCAGACTAAAGAAGTGGCCCAGGGCCGGCCCCCTCGGCTGAAAACAGTTGAATTACTTGACACCCAACTGCGCGAAACAAGGATCTAGCAGCTATGTCCGTCGGTCTAACCGCGAAACCGCTTTTGTTCAGCTCGGAGCCCACGTCGGGCAGGCACCAGCTGGGCAGTGCCATGCACCGTCACTTACTGAGCGAACCCTACAACCCAAGCATTCGCCCCATTTCACAGAGGGGGGAAATATGCTCAGAGGCACAAATAGTGGACGTCAAAGAGGGTCCAGCCCCAGCTCAGTCCTACTGGCTGCAGAGACGTGGCCTGGACTCGGGCCACACTCCCCGGCCCTCTGGCTGCTCCTGTCAGAGCCCTGGGCTCAAAGGACACCGTGTTGGAATAGAAGAAGAGCCTCCACCCCTCGGCCCCTCTGAGGCCAACTCCGAGGTCACGGCCAACGAAGACCGAGGTCCCCAGAGCCCTCTCCAGCAGGAGAGAAATAGCTGGAGCCTGAGCTTGAGATTTGAGATTTTTCTGTTGCTACTATTTTGTTTGCTTGCTTTGTTTTGTTGGGTTTCTTTTTAAGCAGCGTCCACCAGCATGCATTTCACAGCATGTCACCAGTTTAACTGGCTAATTAATAAGAAACATCTGTCAATTGACAAATATTTATTGAGCATCTTCTGAGCCGAAGCTGCGGGGACTTACAGAGATGAATAAGACTCACACCCTGAAGGCTCTTCTGGAAATTAGCAAACGTGTTGAGGATACAAATAGCGACCCCAATGACGAAAGGCAAGTAACAACCCTCAAAGTTAAATATGCACGTGAGCAGTGACACAGAGGCCATCAGCTTGACTCTAAGGGCGTGACACACTGGCGTCCGGGGTCCACAGGTTGAGATGTGGGGATACCGACGGACTCCATGGAGGGCGAGAGGCCGCAGCTGGCCCCGAAGGTGGACGCCGAGCTAGAGAGCGAAAGTGATGGAGAAGTTCACTGGCTGGGCCACGGACTGACCATGGGTCCTGCGGGGACGGCGTGGGTGACCCACACGCAGCAGACAGAAACGCAGGAGAGTAATAAGTCTGGAATCTGCCCCGTCTAAGTTAATCAAAAGAGACATGTATGATTAAAGACCCCAGAACCGTGGGCTGCAGCTTGGGTGGGGGCGGGCGGGGGGGCGGAATGCCCAGATCGGATGCCAGCTCTTGGTGGGGAGTCCTGTGGCCTCTGTCGCCTCACCTGTGACAGGAGCACAATGCCCCCCGCCTCGCCCACCCCACCCCCAGGGCTGCCGGGGGCTCCAGCGAGATCTGCAAACACGTGCTGTACACGAGGAGTTTGTGGGATACCATGGACTCGGGTAGAGCACCAGCTGTGACGCGGCTCCTGCCCTACAAACGAGAGACAACAAGTTGCAGCGACACGAATCACAGCTCTCAGATCCTAATCACCTCCTTTCAGCCCAGGAGGAAACAAGGTCCCAGGTCTTGCTCGTCCTGACCAAGAGTTTACCTGCAGGGGCTGGAGAGAACGTGGCCTCTTACTGAAGAGCTAATGTTTAATCCATCTGTGGTGGGTTCAGCTAGGGCCAAAAAGACTTGTTCAAGACCAAGCCGGTACCTGCAAGCGTGGCCTTAGTGGGAACTAGGGTCTTTGCAGGTGGAATTAGTGAAGATGAGGCCACACTGGTGTAAGGTGGGCCCCAACCCAGTGACTGGTGTCTTTCTAAGAGGAGGAGAGACCACAGGCACACAGGGAGGGGACAGCCAGGTAGGGGACCATGGAGGCAGAGGTTGGAGTGATGCATCAACAAACCGTAAGATGCCAAGGACTGCGGCAACACCAGAGGCTAAGAGAAAGGCGAGGGAGACACCCCTCCCTGGCGCCGTCAGGGAAACATGGCCCTGCCAATCCCTGGAGCTCAGACCTCTGGCCTCCAGCCTGTGAAACAGTGCATGTCTGTTGTCTTAAGCCCCAGCCTGTGGCGTTTCGTTCCAGCAGCCCCAGGGAATTAGTCCACATCAGGACAACCAGGACAGAGCACAGAATGGTGCTAAAATAAACACACTCAGAGAGCGAGAGGCAAAAGGCAGTCGGTGAGACTTCCAGATGCTCCATCCCGCCCGAGATGCTGGGACCCTGCCCTGGCGGCTCTGAGGCCACAGGAGGCCCAGGCTGACTTAGCTGTGGGGAACCGTGTTGTCTGCCTGGATCTATGTATCACAATAATCTGTTTGAAAAATAAAACTGAAACCAGCAAAAGCTGCACTCTGGCAGAGAGGAAAGAAAGGCGCAGCATCCTGCCACAGTGATGGGTCGTGCGTCGGACCACCTCTGCTCCCCACCCTGCAGACGGACAGCACGACAAGCTGGATGCCGCTCCCTCCCCGACGGGGCTGATCAAAGGCCCTGGAGACCCACACACTGTCCCGTGGTGAACAGAATGCTGAGTAACACTAACAGAGGACCCGAAGGTGAGGCGGGCTTTGGAAGTCCTGCGTCTGAAAATCTCTGTCATTCTGAAGCTGCAGTGGTCCCCTCCTGGTGAAGGTCGCAAATCCTAAAACAGAGACATCTCACAGAGAGGCCAGCCCAGGAAGACTGCTCTTGTTTAAAGGTTTCTCTCATGCTGCACTGTGTCCTTTTCCACGGTCATCTGAGAGATCAATAATTCAAGGAAAGACGCAGACATAGAGAATGGACTTGAGGACACGGGGAGGGGGAAGGGCAAGCTGGGACAAAGTGAGAGAGTGGCCTGGACTTATATACACGACCAAATGTAAGGTAGATAGCTAGTGGGAAACAGCCGCATAGCACAGGGAGATCAGCTCGGTGCTTTGTGACCAACTAGAGGGGTGGGACAGGGAGGGTGGGAGGGAGGGAGACGCAAGAGGGAAGAGATATGGGGATAATATGATATGTATAGCTGATTCACTTTGTTATACAGCAGAAACTAACACAACACTGTAAAGCAGTTGTACTCCAATAAAGATGTTAAAAAATAAATAAATAATTCAAGGATTCATAGAAATGATGTCCCTGAACATGCCTAACCTGAAACCCACGTTTCTGCCCACAGCTCAGGGGCCAGCCCCACGGCCAGCCTGGAAACACGGCATTGCTGGGCGTCTCTCCTGGGACTCAGGGGTGCAGAACCCGGAGCTTGAAGACAGAGGTCAGTCCGGTCCATGCTGACCACTCACTGCTAAGGGGCCTTGGGCACAGTCACCTGCTGCTCATCTGTGCTGGCATCAGCCCGGCAGAGACCTTGAGCCTGCTTCTAGGGCAGGGCCACCCTCTGTCACATCTTCTGCAAGTGCCCGGACAGGAGATCTCACCTCTCTGTACCTCGTTTTCCTCACCTGTGTAATGGGTTGTGTGCATTGATTAACTGAATTTTATCTAAGCACAATGAAAAGGTATAATAAACACTGAATAAGCAAATACGATATTACCCAAAGTCACAGGTGAGACTTCCCTTCTCACCGAGTGACACTCTCTGGCTGAGATGCTTGGCAAACACAAGAGGACGCCCCCGTCAGCCAGGCCCCTGTGCTGTACTCCCCCACCAGGCGAGGGGCCACGGGACCCCCGGGGACGGCGCCTCCTTCACCCACGGCGCCCTTCTCCCCCCAGCCCAGCCCCTAGAGCGCCGAGCCCTGCGGTGTGGCATCTGTCTCCCCG
>NW_006785040.1:731344-733681 GCF_000442215.2 Lipotes vexillifer
GCCACCAGCCACCCTCCCAGGGCTTCTTGTTAGCACCCCCAAAATGTTGGGTCCGGGGTCTGTCGAACTGCTGAGGTCCCAGCAGCGTTTGCTAACGTTGTCAAGCCCAAATGTGTGTTCGCACCTCAGTTTCCCCTTCTGCGCCCTATCCCACCTCCTGACACGCCTGCCCCCGCTTCCTAGCCCCCTCCTCTGCCCCTGCCTGGCCCCCTCCGCCCGATGCCTCTGTGTTTCTTGCTCTTGGCTGTGCATCTTAAGAGGGATGTGGCATCGCCCCCTTTCACGACAGCAAAGAAGGGGGGTGGGGGTGGGGATGCACCTTCTGGAAGCTACCTGGCCAAGCGGGACCCACAGGGCCTCCCCAACTCCACACGTGGTTGGTGCCCGTCATAGCCAAAAGGCCCCGGGAAGCCACCCCAAACCAGAGATGCATCCCCAGGGAGGGGCCGAAGCGTCCGAGGGACAAACCTAAGGGGCCAGGAGGGATGCTCACAGCGGGGGCGTAGGGCCAGCTCCGGCTCTCTGTTTCCCGCCGTAGAGAGACTGCTGGACGAGGCAAACGTGGAACCACAGCATTGATGGCCATCATGCAACAGGGCTCAGGAGCGGTCGGGTGACTGGCCAGGAGGGAGAGGGCGGAGGAGGGCAGACCTGGAGCCACAGAGGTACCCCGGTGGCTGGGACCCGGGAGTCTTGATGCCGGGGATGCTCCCTGGACAGCAGAGGGCAAACACCGAAGCCGCCACCTGGGGAGCCTCTGTGCTCTCTCTGCTCCTGTAGAGAAACGGCTTCTGTTTCTGCATGTCAGCACTGCATCCCTTTTTTATTTAAAAGAAAACGTCTGCACAGAAGTTGCCCAGATGATGTAAGCGCTCTGCTTCCTGCCAAGAAGGGTCGCAGCTACCCTCCTTCAGAGAGGCGGGAACAGCCAGCCAGGGGCTCTACCAGCCCGGCGGACACAGGACACAGGCAGATGCAGCCCGGAGTCCTCACTCCCTGGACAGGGGCATCTCGTCCGCAGCGCCCACCCCCCCAGAGGCAGGGCTGAGTCCGAGCCGGGCCACTCCGAACCCAGCTCTGGCCCCTGGAGACACACACAGCCCCTCGGCCGTGCAGCAGCTTCGGCCCACCAGGCCCTTCCCAAGTAAGGGAGGGAATCGTAAGTCCTCAGGATAGAAGGGGCCTCGATGCCACCTGTGCTCCTGCTTCAAAGAGTGCCTGAGGCCTGAAAGACGCCCAGGTCCTACCCCTAGGCCTGCTGCAGCTTGCGGCAGCCTGCCCATCCCCTGGCGGGGCGGGGCCCTCTCTCCGCTCTGCTCTGCTGAGAATTGCTGCCCTGCAAGCACCAGCCCGCGAGGACGGCATCGCCCCACTGGCCCCTCGTGCCAGCACAGCCAGAGCTGCGGGCCTCCCCACCAGTTCCTCCTGCCACTGCCACCGCCACTGCTGCAGCTCTACGGGGCCATGCATGCAGGGCGGCAGCAGCTGCTGTGCACCCAGGTGAGGGCTCCGGTTGTGAACAGCAGGGCCTTCCCTGGACCCCTCCGGGAAGCCGGAGACTCACCCCCCAGGTCCAGGTCAGCAAGGAACATGGGGTTAGGAGAGCAGTGCTGAAGGACCCCATCCCTCCAAAATTCAGAGGGGCCCTGGCTGGCAATCTCTCGGAGAACTGTAACAACAGAGATTCAATTTGCCAAAACTGGAACAAAATCAGAAAGAAACTGAAACTGGATGATTGGATGGAAAGAGGATGAGTACAAGTACTACCAGGAAGAGAAGTCAAAGTGAGGGATACAGGGAGGAGAGGGTGTAAGATTAGAGCCCTAACCCAGAGACTGGAGCCCCGGCGAGCCTGGACCAGTGTGGTAGGCAGCGGCTTCGATGGGGAGGCCAGGGTGCCAGCTGTAGGGCCCAGCGGGTACCACACCGGGAAAAGGGAAATGGGGGATTGCAAAAACTCATGGGGGGATCAGGGGAGGATGGACCAAGTTGTCTAGCCCCGCTCTCAGGTCCCTCCCAACCTGGTCTGCACATATTTTTCCCAAACCTGCAGACCCGGAGCCTGAAGGCAGAGTGAGGAGGCCATCTAGCGGCGGGGGCTGGTGGGAAGGCAGGGGCTGGGCCTGGGAGGCGCCTCCTGGGGGTGGGGGCAGAAGACAGGCAGCCACCTGTCCTCAACAGGGATGCTGCTGAAGGATGCAGGTGGGGAGGGATGGGGGATGGAGGTGGGCAGGGATGGGGGATGGAGGTGGGCAGGGATGGGAGGATGGAGGTGGGCAGGGATTGGGGGATGGAGGTGGGCAGGGATGGGGGGTGGAGGTGGGGAGGGCGGCGGGG
>NW_006785040.1:735787-738181 GCF_000442215.2 Lipotes vexillifer
GGGAGCCGGTGGGCGGAGCTGGGGGATGGAGGTGGGCAGGGATGGGAGGATGGAGGTGGGCACGGATTGGGGGATGGAGGTGGGCAGGGATGGGGGATGGAGGCGGGCAGGGATGGGAGGATGGAGGTGGGCAGGGATGGGGGATGGAGGTGGGGAGGGGTATGGAGGGAGGAGGGCAGACGACCATGGGAAAGAAGGGCAGAGCCCAGACAAATTAGAAATGGCTCCTGAGCTTACCTGGGCTGTCGGGCCAGGTCAGGAAGAGGCTGGGGTTTGGAACCTCTGACCCGCACGGGGAGGGGCCCAGATTGTCTGGAGGGGCAAAGGCAAAGAGAGGGAGCCATCTGGCGTCTGGAGGTGGAAGAGGACAGTGTCTGCTGTCTGGGAAGTGGGGAGGGGGCGGGATGAAAGGAAGGGGAAGTGGGGGGAGGGCGAGACCTCAGACTCGGGGTGGCTCGGCTGACGCCCTTGTTTCCAGGGCAGTAAACACACAAGCTACAGTTGATCCTTGTCCTGATTCCCCATCGCACCCCAGCCCCACCCACCCCAGGGAGCAGCCCTCGGAATTCAGTGTGGTGGGTTTACGGTCCATCGTTATTTCATTCTTGAGGGGTGGCCAGCTCCCAGGCAGGCGGCCCTGGCAGGCTCTCGGGGTGTCCAGGGCTGGCTGAGACGGACAGGAGGTGGCTTCGGCCCGAGCCTGGGCCCCCTGGGCCAAGGAGGCCTGACGGCCGGGACCTCCCACCTCCTGTCCTGCCTGCTTCCCACCTGGAGGGAGCCGAGCCCCCAAGTCTCGGAGCCACGCAGAGCTCTCTGCAGCTCAGGCTCTGGCTCCCGAAGCGCCAGCCTTGCTCCGGGTCTGGGGGGGTGCCGGCACCTGCGAGATCTCGGGCGGGCATCCCTGCTCATGCGGTGGCCACATGGGCTCCCCGGTCTCCAGCCAGGGGGTTGAGACCCGGTGGCGCGGCCCCTTCGCCTTTGCCTGAGCCGAAAAAGAGGGGAGGAGGGAAGGGACTGGAGCGAGGTGCCACGTGGGGGAGGGAATCAGGAGGCTGGAGTGTCCCCAGCGCACCCGGTGGCTTCTCAAGCCCCCCTGCCCAGCGGTGTCACAACACTTGCTGCGTGGCGACCACTTCAGGCAGGCCCACCCTCCTGGGCCCAGGACGGTGTGACCTTTGCCACATCGGTTCCACTGGGAGGCCTTGAGGAAGCTGGGCTGGTGCTTCACAAATCTGAGAATAGAAAAGGCGGGGTGGGGATGCGCTCCCGGCCAGCAGAGCCTTGGAGATGCTCAGTGTCTGCAAAGGCCCAACTATAGCCTCTTGCGATGTCCCCTTCCACGCTCCCTACACCCAGAGGAAAAGTTTGTCTACGCTGGAGCTCACCCAGACTGCGGCAAGTGTCCCATTGTTCTGAGGACCGACCCCTCGCGCTGGGGTCAAGGGAGAGCGCCTAACTGCACAGAGTGACAGCCGGGTCTCGCTCCGTCCACTCCACACGAAGAACCCTCACTCCCGCGTCCCACTCCAGAGCAGCTGCTGTGTCAGAGTGAGACAGGGAGGGCCCAGAGGGAGGAGGGCATATTCTGCAGAAAGGGCGAATCTCCGATTCTCTTTTCCTGGTTTAAATAAGACTTTTTAAGTTAGTTTGTTTCTCAAAGTGCAGGAATTGGGGGCTCCAGCATCGCCGGCTCTGAGCATCGGGCCCTCTTCTGCACACGCCCCTCTTTGACCAGAACACTGTGCCCCCAGGGCCCTGCCCCACTCGGGCTACAGCCCCCAGGACCCTGAAGATGGGCTTGTCAAGCTCCAGGGAAGGCCAACTCGGCATGATGTGGAAGGAACCTGAATTTCACATCCAGCTCATCCCCTGGCCTGCACTTTGCTCCGATCGATTGAATCATGGGGTTGGTGTGTGTGCACAGCCTTGCCCACTCGCCGCTGCCACCAGGCACAATGGGCCTCCGCCCACCACGCAGGCACCAGCACCGGCTCCCTCCTCTGAACTGGGATGCAGCCCCCAGACCCGCTTGGGCCCAGCCAGCCGGATCGTCCCCTCAGCTCACTCTGCACCAGCCCCTGAGCACGCCTCCATTCCACTTCCAGAGAGTTAAAAATAATGCATTAATTGAAACACAATAAAGGAGCAGTATTTTCAAGTTTTCCTAAGGTGCTTAAAGCACTTCAAATAGCACTACGTTGCGTACAGTCCCGGCCCGTCGTGGCAACTGGAATATTCAGGAGGGGGCACAGGCCCCTCTTTCTTTCAACTGCAGGGAGCCCTGGCCTGCATGATAAAGTCTCTGGGGAAATATTTAGATAAGACCTGGGCAGCTTTGCCCCTCAGACATTTGAGAGACTATTTGTTTGATGATGGAAGCTTGGCCGGGGGTGG
>NW_006785040.1:738390-740910 GCF_000442215.2 Lipotes vexillifer
CGGGGGGGGGGGGGGGGGCAGTGGCGGTGGGTCTAGATTGTCCTTTAAAAACTTAAGTTGGTTTTAACTGAAGCATCTACCATTCTGGAGAAAGTGAAGGGGGAACGGGAGGTGTGCCCCGGGCAGGGGGTAGCTGATGTTATCCGCAGCAACGTGCCTCCTCTCTCCCTCTCACCTTTGTCTCAGTAAAGATGTTTTTCTCTTTTAACTAGAAGCCTTCAGGTAAAAATAAAGCAGCCACAGAAAAAAAAAATTAGTCTTTTTTAGGGTTAAACATCAGAAGACAAGCCTGTGCTGCTTTGGCCAATCAGATACGCCCCTGCCAGCTATAATATAGTACTGAAGACAGCCTCTCGCACAAGCTCTCAGGCTTGCTACCATTTAAAATCAGACTCTTTTTGTCTTTTGATTGCTGTCTTGAGCCCCAACTCCGATGTGTTCCGTTATCAGCGGCCAGCAGCCTGCCGTTCCAGCCCCCGTCTGGGTGGGGATCGGTGGCGAGTCCCCCGCAGCGGCGGCGGGCAAGGTTATATAGGAAGAGAAAGAGCGAGAGGCAGAGAGCGAGGGCGCCAGCAGCCAGCCGGAGCGAGCGAGGGAGGGAGAGCGCACGGGCACACACACTCGCACACCCGCACCCTCGCGCACTCAGACCTGCTTGGGCCAGCCTTGAGGTCCCCGGGCTCCATGGACGAGATGCTACTGCTGGCGAGATGTCTGCTGGTGGTGCTGGTCTCCTCACTGCTGATGTGCTCGGGGCTGGCGTGCGGACCCGGCCGGGGATTTGGGAAGAGGCGGAACCCAAAAAAACTGACCCCTTTAGCCTACAAGCAGTTCATCCCCAACGTGGCTGAGAAGACCCTAGGGGCCAGTGGAAGATATGAAGGGAAGATCACGAGAAACTCGGAGCGATTTAAGGAACTCACCCCCAATTACAACCCTGACATCATATTTAAGGATGAAGAAAACACTGGAGCGGACCGGCTGATGACTCAGGTAGAAACCCAGCACGGGGCGTGGAATGTGTTGCTTCCAAGGGGTTATGTGTAACCATGCCGTTCAGTCTGTTTGCTCTGCAGGCAGGTAGAAAGCCGATTTTGTCCTCTCCTTCCCCACCCAGCTGCCGGCCTACCACCCCTTCCTCTTCCTGGAGGGGAATGGAGGTGAAGGGTCCAGCCGGAGAAGTTTAGGCTGGGGGGTGGGCGTAAGGACGCTAGGAGATGTGGTCCTTGCATGGCCCTGATTTGATTTGTCCTGCTAGGATGGCCTTCCCATCCTGCCTCAGCTCTGGCTTGTAACTTGGGGAGACCTTCACTTTGGGGGCATCTGTCCTTTCCAAGTTGGGAGTGGGAATGGAGGGAGGAGGCAAGCATCCCCCCCATAAACATAGAGTGGCGTCCAGATCACTGTACAAGTGTAGCCTCGGCGCTTACACGTTTCCCTTCTCCTCTGTGTTTTTCTTTCCCACCACTGCTACCCCCCCCCGGCTGCCCCCCACCAAAGACCCTCAACTGGAAAAGCCAGGAGGCCGGGACAAAAGGTCGGGGCTCCAGAGGCGGCTGGGCTAGTCCCTGACCGTATCACATAGCTCCACTGCGATTCCATCGCTGGCAGTTGTGCCCATCAGAGTGTGAATGTATCGATATTTCTTTAAGGATGCCCTCTTATTCTCCCGAGCCCGCGGTACTTGAGGGGAGGGACTTAGAACTTACTGGCATTGCATCACGCTAGTTTTCAACCTGCTTGCATAGGAAATTAGGAGCGACTAGATATTAGCGGGAGGGGGGGGGGCTGGAAAGAAGAACCAAAGCAGAGCACGCATTCCTCTCTCCCTCGCCGCCTCCGTTTGCGACTTCTGGCTGCCAATCTGCCCGTCAATGGCAGACTTTCTGCAACTCCAGGCACGTATGACTGAAGCTAGAAATGGATTTCCTGGCAAATATAGGTCAACATCTTTTTTATTGCCCTATTAAAATATTCAAGTCCTACCTTTAGGGCCAGGAGCGCACCGCAGCTGACGGAGCGGCGCTGGCGGGGCGCAAGTGCAGGGGAGGCTGGGGGTGGGAGGGACCGAGGAGACACCTCCCGGCCGCTCCGCTCCCCAGCCCGATGCCTGGCCTTGCTGCGGAGCGAGGAAGGCCAGGAGCAGGCGGGGTAGCGGGCTCCAGCTGACGGACGGAGGCGGAGAGGGAGGGGCGGAGAGGGTCCTCGGCCCCGGCTCGCTCGCATCTGCTCCCGACCACCTTAAATCTGGACCGCGAGTGTGGACGCGCGCGCCTGTGCCCGAGAGCAGCGCGAGCCGCAATTAACTCTGCGCAGGCCGCGGGGTGCTCTGCGCGTGCGGCCGGCTGCGGGCGCTTCTCCAGCTCGTCTGGGGCTCCGACCCCCTGGTCACCCTCGGTCCCGGCGGGAGGGCAGGGGCCTTCCCGGGATCCCTCGGCACCGGGGAGAGGGGCGCGAGGCCAGAGAAAGCGGCGGGGGTGGGGACGCCGGAGGTCCCCGAGCCGGAGGGCTCAGCGGCCG
>NW_006785040.1:741772-747479 GCF_000442215.2 Lipotes vexillifer
GGCCTGAAAGGCGCCCCCTGCTTTACCCCTTCCCCGTCCTTCCTGCGTCCCCGGTCCCAAGAGTTAAAGTGGGGAAGGCGGGGGACCTGGGAGGTGAGGGCAGGGCCGGGGGAAGGGGAAGCGGCAACGCCTCCCGGGCTCCTGAGGCACCTGCTCCCCCCTCCGCCCCCCACTTAAGATAACCACCTAGACTCTGCTCTCGGGTGCGTGTCCCTCCTCCCCCGTCTCTGCGTGTCTCTGTCTCCCTAATGTGACTGCCGCCCAAGTCCCTCAACCATGGCAAGATCGTCCCCAGTGGAACTTTCAGAGCAGTTCAGGAACGCATGAGCCCCTGGTTAATATTAACTCCGAGAGGGGGAAGCGCAGACAGACACGCTCTCCCCGCAGGCCGCGGTGCCGAGGGGCTCCGAGGGGGCAGGAGGCCGCGAGGGGCCGGCCTGCGGGCTGCGCGGGGCACCGGCCCGAGGCGCCACGTTGGGCAGATTTCCGGGTGCGTGGCGGCCCCGGGGAGCGGCGCTCAGGTGTGGGTTTGAAGGGAGGGGCCTGGTTTTCCAGAGGGGGGGAGGAGGAGCGGCGAGAGGTGTGTGCGGGGACCCGAGGGGACCCTTCTGAAGTCGGGACACCCCCTCCCCCGCGCTGGGGAAGCCCGTGGGCGTCGGCGGTGACAGTCCCTGCTCGGCTCCCGGGCGCGGAGCGGCTGCGCAGACTGGGGAGGTGGCGCGGGAGCTCGGGCGTGGGGAACAACTTGGCCTCCGCCGACACAAAGCCGGGCCCGTCGGCCCCTCTGGGCTTCACGGTGGCTGCACAGAGGCGGGGTTGATTCGTGGCACACGACCCAGTGAATTGATAACCGGCCCGGGCTTCCCGGCTCTGCCCGCGACGATCCCGCCCGGCCCGGGGCGCAGAGACTCTTGCAGCCGCGGGGCCGAGGCCGCGTTGCGCCTGGCGGAGCCCGGGCCTGCCTCGGCCCTGGGCTCCTCGCCTGGGGTCTCCACCTCTTGTCCGAGTGGCGCAGCTCAGAACGCTGGGGGATGGTACGCGTGCTCCCCTTCCTGCCCTCCCCCGTCGCCAGCGGCCCCGGGGGAAGCCACTGAAAGCTTCATCTGCCCCCCGAAAGCAGGGAGCTGGGCTGCGATGGGGGCTCGGGAAGCGAGTGTCTGCGTGTGCGCGTCGGTGGTGTGCGCCTGCGCAGCCGGTTCCACATCCCGGCTCTAAACTGACCCTGGTTTACTGATTGATTTTCATGTAAAACGCATTCAATCCTCAAGATGACCTCACTCAAACTCTGTCCTCCTGACTTTTTTTTTTTTTAAGAAAACTGTTGGCGGGCCTAGAAACCTGCAAGCGCTGACCTGTTACCAGGACCGCCCCCTAGCCTTCTGTCCTCCCTCCCTCCACGGCGCCCGCGCGCGCGCACACACACACACACACACACACACACACACACACACACACACACACACACACTTGCTGTATGTCTAACTCTACAACCATATACTGGTTTTTACTGCTGCCAACTACACAGGTCTTTTCCTGTCACGCAATCGGTCGCATCCCCTTAAAACGCGGCAGCGGCCTTTGCAGCAGCCCTCCGCCTCCCCCGCGCTCTGTAAGAAAGAGTTCCCCCAGGCTATAATAGGTTCCTTGCCGGGGCCGGCTGGTCATCTCGGTAACCGGGGTCCCCGCCCGGATATCAGCCCTGCCCTCGGCAGAAATCAACTTGGAATTGTCCCATATCCCTCCTGAGTCTGCCTCTCTGGGGGACGCCCCCATCATGATTTTGTCACCACCTCCCCTTTTTTCAACCCCGCACCAGCCGCAGTATAAACGCCCAGTGAGTTACTGTGCACACAAACACGCACGTGATTCAACTCTTTCTTGCATCCTTGTCTGAATGGGACCCGAGAATTATATGGGAACTCCCACAGCTTTACCCTGGCTTGAGTCCCGCCTATTCACTGCTGCTTTACTCCTACTGGCAGCTTCCTTGTGTGTGTGGGGGGGGGGGGGGGGGCAGAATAAATTTCAAGAGATGGCTCTGCTCTTTAGAAACCTGGGTAACTTACTGAGGTATACTTTTTGATGTAGCATCACTATTTGGACCCTAAAGTACAGTATTTCATAAACTTCATCACTTTTTACTTTATTTGTTGAAAGTTTGTGCTAGAATCTTTGAGTTGGAAGCCTATGGCTTCTTTTAAAAAACATTTCATCCTGAATTAAATGCTACATAGTTTAAATATATGAAAGGATATTATTAAAAAAAAGTTTACTATATCTTTAAAATGTTGACACCCATATTATGTATGCATTCAACTATAATAACCTAGGTAGGTGAAATTTATACAAAAAGATAAAAATAAGTTTAGGAAATTTTTTTCATCTTAGAATTATAAACCTATGTTGCCTAAAAGTAGGATCTTTGTTTTTATTCAGATATTTTGAAAGTTTTGAGGCTCCCCTCCCCCTCCCCTCCCCTCCCCCCCTCCACCTCTTAAGTTGGCTCTTCAAACTTGCAGGACACCATTCTGCGCCGGCCAAGAAAACAAGAGGGGGGGAGGGAACAGGTTAAGGAAAACAAGAGACACAATCAGACCACAGAAAAGCCGGGAGAAAAGAGTCCCACGGGGAAAAGGAATGTGGCTGTCCAGATAAAGAATGTTTGTCATCCGGCTCTGGTCTTATTGAAAATTATAACTCACCTGGTTGCCTTTCACTTCTGGTTCCCCCACCCCTTCAGCTGCTATCAGGGTCCCACCACCCTCTCTACCTTTGGCTTCATTCTCACCTCAGATAGGCACAGGGCAGAGATAAGGCAAGGCTTTTAACTCTGTAAGGAGTATACCGTGTATTTTTCTTTCTACGGCTAAGTTGCACCCGGGGCCTCTCTCCCGCCTCCTGAGAGGGAGTTTGTCCAGGGAGTTGGGTGGAGCCTTGCACAGGTGCGGAGCGATGGGGCCACAGAACAGGGCAGGGGCGCGGAGGGCATCGTGGAGGAGGACGCGGGCCATAGCCTAGGGTGCTCCTGGAGGCTTCTGCAGCCACTGTCCAAAACCACGCGGTTTACTTATTTCGAAGACAGACATTTCATCTGCCTCTCAGGCCGTGACGGGGGCTCTGCTATTTCAGGTGTGGAGAAAGGCGCTCAAGTCGCCTCCGAGAGGACGTGCCTCCTCCTACGATGCCACCCCCTCCTCCCTAGCCGAGGTCCCCCCTCTCCGGAACAGGCCGGCCCGTTCCAGGCCTGGCCTTGTCTCCCTATTTCTGCGCACAGCCCGCATCCTGGGGGGCTGGGCAGAGCAGCCCAGGGGTAGGGTTGGAGCAGGCCCGGACGCTCACGGGCGCTGGGTGCCCCCTTCTCTCCACAGCGGTGCAAGGACAAGTTAAACGCCTTAGCCATCTCCGTGATGAACCAGTGGCCAGGAGTGAAGCTGCGGGTGACAGAGGGCTGGGACGAGGACGGCCACCACTCAGAGGAGTCGCTGCACTACGAGGGCCGTGCAGTGGACATCACCACCTCGGACCGCGACCGCAGCAAGTACGGCATGCTGGCACGCCTGGCCGTGGAGGCCGGCTTCGACTGGGTCTACTACGAGTCCAAAGCGCACATCCACTGCTCGGTGAAAGCAGGTGAGGGGGCGGGCCCACCCATGCCGACAGCACCCCCCAGCAGCTCCAGATCTGCGCCCCAAAGCCCGGCTCACGGGAAGGAGGAAAGTGGGGAGGAGGGGGGCAGGCAGGGAGGGGACTGGGTGATGACTGGTGTTTCTGTGGCGGGAATAGACTCCGTGAGGCCTGTGCCAGTCCCCAGCCGGGAGCTGTCCCTACCTTTGAGGCCACAGAGGCCCACGTTCTCTGAGCCCAGATGCAGAGGGCATCTGGCTTCTCGAGCCTTCCCCCACCCCTGTTTCCGGAGTCCCCGCTGCAGGTGGCAGAGACAGGGAGGAAAGATGGTGGGGCGGGGGGACTGTCCTGGTGAGAGACTGCAGCCCTGCCCAGTCGGCCAGCTCTGGCCCAGAGCCTCTGTTTCAGTAGAGCTTAAGAATGAACTACTCCCCACTCCCCACTCGCCACCGGCCCGCACCCAGCACAGGAGGTTCTGCCCGGGGTGGAAGCCTGTGGATTCTGAACTAACTTAACTCACTCGGCCTTTGGGAAGAGGCCTGATGGGAGGTAATAAAGCCGGTAGTTACCACTTCCAACATCTGGAGGCCGCAAGCCCAGAAGCATCCGTCCTTATTAGGAACCAGCTGGGCTGCCCTGAGCCACAGGCAGGGCCAGGAAAGCCAAGCCTGCAGCTGGAGCCCCCGCCCTGCTGCGTGAGGCTGAGTTCCCTGGGCCTGCAACGCCACACGCTGTTGCTGGCGAGGAACAGCTCCGGAAGGAAGGCGCGCGCGCACACAGGCCCCAGCTCCACGGAAGCAGGTCTCTCCAACTCTCGGCAGAAGCCGGCGCATTTAGCAAGACAGTTCACAGTGAATTTCGGAGGAACTGCGTCTCCCCCCACCGCCAGTTTCGCCTGTTTGTCACCTAAACTGTACTTTAATACCGTATGTTAGTAGAAAAACACTTTCAAAGTGTCGAGGCACACTTTGGAGGTAAGGAAGAGAGTGGCCTCCTGTAACAACAGAAAGAAAAGGTGTGGAAACCTGGGAGAAGGTCCGGGCTTAGAGCCCGGGAAAGGGTCTCAGACGCCAGCAGGGCGGGGAGGCGCGCCCCGACTTCGCGGGGCTCCTAAATCGCGGCGCGGCGCGCGGCCGGCTCCGGGCCACCCATGTCCGCGGGGTCCCCCTGGCGGGGGTCCCTCGAGGTCTCCTCGCAAATGAGCAGCGGTCGTCCGGCCCGGGACCCCGCCGGGGGAGCCGGGCCCGGCGCGCAGAGCCTCTCATTGGCATTCCGCGCACACGGGCCGGGCGCGGGGCGGTGCGTGTCAAGCAGGGTCGTGCGACTCGACGCCTCGGGCTCGCCTGAGTCCCGAGCGCATTCCGGGCGGCTATGTCGGGCCTCCAAAGGCCGGCCCCGCACTTCATGCCGGAGAAAACGATGAGAAGATTAAAAACCCTCAGTAATTCCAGCAGGAAGATTCTTTCTCGCGATCTCTATTTGCAAAAAGCAGGATCCCGGAGATTGGAATGCAAAGAAGATGGGGACGTCCCCGCCCCTCCTCCACGGCCCCCTGCGCGCCGCCCGACTCCGATTATTGTCCTCGGGACAGTGAGCCTCAGAGAGCGACAGAGGCCGGAGAAAGCGGGTAGTCAAGGGGCCTTGAGAACCCGGCGCTTCCAGAGCTCGGAGCAGGCCCCGCCATTTAAAATTCAAATACACATCTCGAGTGCTTGGAAGAGAGGCCTGGCTGTGCAAATAGTGCTTGTGAGGCCCGGGCTTCTGGAGAGCCCGCGTGTGAATCGCCGGGGGTGCGGCGGGGGGGTTGCACCTGAGCAAATAGGGAGGGGGCGGCCCAGAGCTGGTGAGAGAGGGAGCCGGGAAGGGGTGGGGGGATGGAAGGAGCCCCTGTTCCAAGAGCGCCTCCCATTTGTTGCAGAAATTACAATGACAATGGCGAGCCCTTTATTGGATTTTAATTAGAAGATCCACACAAGCCCCGGATTTTCACACCTCGGCCAATTCTCTGGAATGTTTGTCCAGTTGCTACAACTACTACAGCTATTTTTCAGCCCCGCCCTCGCCCCCAACCGGCCGACACCAA
>NW_006785040.1:747673-748616 GCF_000442215.2 Lipotes vexillifer
GGGGGGGGGGCGCGGGGAGCGGCCGAGGGTCCCCGCCGCGCAGCCCGGGTGCGGAGCGCACGAGGGGGCGCCGCGCCCCGCGCCGGAGGCGGGAGCAAAGGAGGGTGCGCCCCGGCGCCCGGGTGAACTCAAGGAGGCTTCCTGAGGAATCCAAGTGGAGAGCAAATACCCTCTGAATTCGTGGCGAGGTTGGGTGTGTGCTGAGCCGGCGGGGAAGGGGGCGGGGGAGGGGGGAGGCGAAAGGGTAGGAGTGTAACCGGCCTCCCACCGGAGACGCCAATCGACCTTTGTCACCGCCAGTCCAATCCTAAGAGAGTCGTTAAGGAATGCGTCTGCATCTGAATTTGGTCACCGAGGCGGTGGAGATGGGGAGAGGCAGGTCCGCGCGGGACCAGCCCGGCACCTCTCCCCGGAGCCACGCGCTTCCTCGGTCTGGGCGCGCGGGACACCAAGCGTGCGCCCCCCTTCCCAGTCGCGTCTTCCTCTCGGGACTCACCGCCCTGTCTCCTCTTCTCTCCCTTCTCTCCCCCCGCAGAGAACTCGGTGGCGGCCAAATCGGGCGGCTGCTTCCCGGGCTCGGCCACTGTGCACCTGGAGCAGGGCGGCACCAAGCTGGTGAAGGACCTGCGCCCCGGAGACCGCGTGCTGGCGGCCGACGACGAGGGCCGGCTGCTCTACAGCGACTTCCTCACCTTCCTGGACCGCGACCACGGCGCCAAGAAGGTCTTCTACGCGATCGAGACGCGGGAGCCTCGCGAGCGCCTGCTGCTCACCGCCGCGCACCTGCTCTTTGTTGCGCCGCACAACGGCTCGGCCGGCCGGGAGCCCGAGGCGCTGTCGGGCGCCGGGCGGCCGCCTGGGGGCGCGCCGGAGCGCCGGGCCCTCTTCGCCAGCAGCGTGCGCCCTGGCCAGCACGTGTACGTGGTGGCCGAGCGCGGCGGGG
>NW_006785040.1:748626-781310 GCF_000442215.2 Lipotes vexillifer
AGCGTGACGCTGCGCGAGGAGAGCACGGGCGCGTACGCGCCGCTGACGGCGCAGGGCACCATCCTCATCAACCGGGTGCTGGCGTCGTGCTACGCGGTCATAGAGGAGCACAACTGGGCGCACCGGGCCTTCGCGCCCTACCGCCTGGCGCACGCGCTCCTGGCCGCGCTGGCGCCCTCGCGCACGGACCGCGGCGGGGGCGGGGGCGGGGGCGGCGGCCGCGTGCCCCCGCCCGCGCCAGGTGCGCCGTCTGCGCCAGGTGCGACCGACGCGCCAGGCGCCTCGGGCATCCACTGGTACTCGCAGCTGCTCTACCAAATAGGCACCTGGCTGTTGGACAGCGAGGCCTTGCACCCGCTCGGCATGGCGGTCAAGTCCTCCTGAAGGCCAGGGGGCCGGGGAGGGCACCGGGAGGGGGCGGGGCGGGGGGGGCGGGGGGGAGGGGGGGGGGGGGGGGGAGGGGCGAGATACCGCAAATGACACACGGAAAAAGCGCACGAAATGAGACTTTAATTATAATAATAATTAATAATAATAAAAATGTAGGACAGTCCAAAGTAGACTATAAGGAATCAAAGACCCCGAGAAATTCTGTTGTTGTGTTTAGTTTATATATATATATTTTTGAATTTTTTGATTCCTGTTTAATTTTGGTTATTTTTTCACCTCTCCTGGCTATTTATTTGTTTGGTATGAATAGATGTTTTAAAATAATATGAACCGGACCTTCAAGAGCCTTAAATAGTTTGTTTCTTGGATAATTTATTATCATGTGAACTGTACTCACAGGGGGAAAGATTATTTTGTGAAGCCAAGCGACCCGCTCAGAGTCTATTTTTCTACATGTCCCTCGTCCTGACTTTCAGAAAGCAAAATTCTGTCCTCTCCATTCCTCGTTTGCAACTCTCCTGCTTTTCAGCAAGTGTAAACTCAAACATGCTTCATGGGGGTCCACAAATTATATTTTTATACACAGAATTGTAAATTAGATTTTTGAGAGATCAATACTTAACTGAATTACATTTCATTTTTGAAATAGTGTAAAATATGAAAATATATTATTTTAATTTAACTAGTTTCCAATGTAACAGCCATCTCCTGTTTTGTCTTCTGGGTTTAATATTTGCTTTGTCATCACCATTTTGGCCACATTCTTGGAAGTCAAGACTGTTACACACTCACACACACACACATACACTTTTTTTTTTCTTGGACAGACTGGAAGAACTCTGTTATTTTTAACTTCAAAGAATTTATTAGAAAATAATATTTTTTAAAAGCGCACATAGTGATGATCCCACAAGGATGGAGCCTGTAGTTTGTACAGAGAAAAACAAAGGATGTTTTTGCATTAATAAATTGAGAAATAACTGCTGTAAATTTACTAAAATGTATTTTTGAATATTTTGTAATAGTTTTATAGAAATAAAATGTGCCACGCACAGCCTGGTTAGTATATAATAACTAAGAATTCCTGTTGCAGCCCTTTTTCTTTCCTTTTTTTGGCTTCTTTGTTTGGGAAACCTAGTGCTGACAGGAGTTCCCAGTATTATATTTAGATGTGTTGCTTATACTGTGAATTCAGATCCACTTATGTAGGTAACCGAATCGACTTGTTTGTTTTCGTCACTGGAGAAACCTCAGCTCTGTTTGTATTTATTGTGTGAAAGTCTCTCTACTCAAAGGATGGCGGTGCCGTGCTGGGTGCCCTTCTGCCCTCACCTCCCCCAGCTTAACCAGCACAGCCTCAGTGGCTGCCTGGAGGAGGTGGCCTGGGGCAGAGTCACCCAGAACTTCCTCCCCAGGCCCTGCGTCATTGGAGGCCGACTTTGTTCCCTCCACTTGGTTGACCCAGGCTGGGGTGCACTGTCCCCCTGGCCTTGCAGGGAGGAGGTCCTAACTGCTTTCTGAAGTCCTGGGGTGCCCTTTTCAGAAGGGTCCCCAAGGAGAGGGCCAGGTGTTGACGATCTGCAGGAGGATGTGTTCCCTGCCTGCTCTGTGCGGACCGGCCTTCCCTCCTCTCCCGTCACACCCACTAGAGCCTCAGGGTGCCGGGGTCCTCGGGCCACGCTGGTGTCTCCAATTTGTCTGTCTTGAGTGGTTGTCAGGTGAGGACGTTTGTCCCTAGGTCGTGGTCCTCCTTCTGCGGGCGCCCTGGGGCCAGTGCCCTGTGTCAGCAGGGCCGGGGAGACAGGTCCTCCGTGCCTGTTGCTGTGTCATAGGCTCAGCCGCCCTGGGCGGTCACTCTGAGGGCTTTGGTTTAGTGAAGGCTGCTGTCCCACTTTGCGCTCTGGGCCCAAATGCCTCTGCAGGCTGAGCTTTGGGAAGGTGGGCCGTGTGGCCTCAGGGCCTCTCAGAAGATTAAACAAGGCGGGCCTGGGTTTAGGGGAACAGAATTGAGCTCGACGGCCTCGGGCCAGTCTCAGTCCCACCTGGTCAGGGTCTGGAGAAGCTGCTTCTGAGGCTAGGGCTCAGGTCCCTGGGGGGGCTTCTGTGCTGAGGTCTGGTGAGATGTGGCCCTCCAGGAGGCCGGGAGCCCCGATGGGTGGTGCTGGGGCCAGAGCTCGCCCTCCAGGCAGGAGTGGTCCCTGGTTCTCCTTGGTCTCCTAGGTGGTCAGCAGGGTTACGATCCCTGGTAAGGTTGGTGGTTTCTGTTCTGATGACTGTTCAGGTCTGAGTGTTAAGTCAAACCAGGAGCACGCAGCACGCCAGCAGCTCTGGCCAGACTGAGCCACCGGACTAGTTAGCGGTCAGAGAGAGAGGTCAGGTGTTGGTCTGGCCCGAAGGTCCCTGGAAGCACCCCCTCCTGGCCTGGCAAGGTCATGGCACCCTCGCCTGTTTTCCCCCCCCTCCCTCCCCACCTTTTAAGACCCTTCGCAGCTTTATAGTGAGAATTCTCTTTATCACGTCCACCGCGTAGAGAAACGAAGTGCAGGGCATCGGGCAGGTGCAGTACTGCTGCCGGACGAGGGCCCACTTCTGCATCTTCAGGGTTGACAGGACCAAGAGTTTGTGCCAAGCGTGTGCGTGGTGTTGCCGCCGGCCTCCCTCGTGACTAATTGCATATCTATTCCTGTCAAACACGCGTACCAGAATGTACTTGAAACTGTTATCTTTGTGCTCTGTTGTTTGAATAATTAAAGAAGTTACAGAGACTTTGTGCCGTGTCTGTTCTGTGGCAGAATTCCCGTCCCATCCTGTCATCTGCAACTCCCGTTTTCTTCCACCAGGTTGTCCCAAATATGTGAAAGAAGAAATGTCATTGAGAGTGCACACTTCGGATCCATCAGGGGTGGTGATGGGCTCTTACGTGTGGGACAAAGCACGAGGCCCGTCCATCTGAGGAAGCTGCCAGCACGCGGCGGTGTGTGTGTGTGGGAGGGAGGCAGCCCCATCCTCTCCTGGTGGAGACCCTTTGCTGTCAGCATCACATCCACATGGGAAATACTGGGCTGACATGCAAAGAATGCCGGCTGGTTGCAAGATTTGGCAAGAAAGCAACAAAGTGCCTGCCTGTGAGCCAGCTCCAGGGCTGGGGGGCGGGGGGGGGGGAAGCATCTGGGTGCCTCAGTGACGCAGAAAAGTGGCCGGTCTATCCTTGTGAAAGTACCTCAAGGGGGCTGAGAGGTCCAGGGAAGTGACCTTCATAGTTTCTTATCGGCCAACCATGGCCCCAGGGACAAATCTGGACAGCGGCCCGTTTTTATACAGCCCACAAGCTGAGATCGGGTTTTACATTTTAAATGGTTGAAAATAAAACAGCTAAAGAAGAATATTCCATATGTGAAAATTCTATAAAATCTGTAACTCAGCTTCCATCAGCAAGTTTCTCTTGGAATCTTACTCCCCCCACCCCACCCCCAGGCTGGCTCATTCCTCTGCCTGCTGTCCCGGGGGGTCCTTCAGGCTCCCACGGCTCCTGAGAAGCTGCATCAGGGACCACGCAGCCCACAGAGCCTGAAGTATGTACTATCCGGGTCTTTACAGAGAACGTTCGCCAACCCCCATCTAGAATCTCATGGAAACCCAGCCCGCTGTGGTGGGGCTGGAACGTAGTGGGGTGAGGCCAGCACAGCACACTCTCTATTGGAATTCAAAGGCGGCCCACATCGCTACTTGCTGGGGTAACAAATCCAGCAAGACCTGGTGGTGTGACAGGCGAACCCTATGCTAGCCTGGAGGTAAACAGGAGACACCCACCTGTAAAGACCCACGAGCGGGGGCCAGACACCATGCAGGCTTCATCCCAACCTGGTGAAAATCGCCCCCCAGGGGGAAAATAGGAAGCCCGTGTTTGGAGGTAACCTTCTTGGCTTTTCTTGGCTGAGCCTGATTTTCTCAAAGGAAGAAGAAACTGACAGTAATTCACGTTCTATAAACAAGCTCTGGGCCCACCAAGAAGACAGGGAAACTGCAGGAGGGTGGCGTCTTCAATGGGTGCCTTTGGTTTTCAGGATGAGGGCAGTTATGCTTCCAGAAGGGGGAAACTGGTTTAAATAAGAGGCTCAAGAAATCTGAAAAGATAAATTCGAAGAAATATTATGCCGAGAACCCAAGGATTTCCCCCGTACAACTGAGGCGGTTCCTGGGTGGAAACTCCCACGTCCCAGGCGAGGGCCTGGGTGTTTGCTTCCAGGGGAAGGTGGATGCCCTTTCTGCTGGACGCCAAGCCTCATCCCAGTCGGGAAATTCCCCTTCTCCAGACCCACCCCCCCCACCCCCCCGCCCCGCAGGAAGGCTCAAGGCTTCCCTTTCTGAGCCTCGAAACCAAAAGGCAGCAAAACAAACCCGATGTCTTTGGAAGGAGCTTTGGGCCCCGAGTCCCTGTGTCTGTCACCCTGCGGGTCCAAGTCACCAGAATCCCAGCCGAAACCCTCCCGGAACCAACAGGCAGGCCACACACGGGCCAAGAAAGCAGGAGCCTGGGCAGAGACGTGGGCGTGGAAGGGGGGCTGTTTCAGAAAGAGCCCCAAAGCGTTGGCATCAGCACGGGACCGCCAGATGGAGCTGGACCTGAGCGCGCCCCCTGCTGCTGCTGGTGTTACTCCGTGGCCTAT
Source organism: Lipotes vexillifer (assembly GCF_000442215.2). Taxonomy (NCBI): domain Eukaryota; kingdom Metazoa; phylum Chordata; class Mammalia; order Artiodactyla; family Lipotidae; genus Lipotes; species Lipotes vexillifer. The sequence goes on from NW_006785040.1 coordinate 753,684, forward strand.
GTGGGAGGGCGCAGCCAACCTTCCCGAGCCCGGGGCTCTGCGGCTCTGTGCCCCATCGCTGCCAGCCTCGGGCGGCCGCCGCCCCTTCCGCGGACGCGCTCGGGCCGGCCCGGCCGGCCCCGTCTCTTGCCTTCCCGGGACGGCGCCCGCCCTCCCGAGCCTGCAGCCGCTCCGCTTCTCGCTGGGACTTCCGGGCAGCCTCCTTCCCCTCGACGCTGCAGAAGCGCCAAGTGCAGGAGGCGGCTGGGAGCAGAGGGCTGGGCTGCGGACTTGCTGGCTCGGGGTGGCACCATGCCTCTGGTTCAGCCTCTGCTCGCCGAGAAAGTTTCCCGGGATCCAGCATCACGGAGAGTCAGCCGGGCTGGCAGGAGAAACTCCCCTGAGTGGAGTCCGAGCGCCCTCTGCTGGTCACGGTGGGAAAGTCGGGCCTCGCGCCCGGCCAGGGGCCGCCAGCGGGGGCTGATCAACACAAAATATCAAAAGTACCTTCAAAAAGAGGGCAATGGCGGCAGGGCAAAAAGCCCCCAGAGAGGGGTGACGTGCGGGGTCAGAGCCGACAGCACCGCCCCGTCCTGCATCCCCTCCCCACCAGCTGAAGCCCAGCCATCAAAGCTGCCCCCGTGCACCAGGCCAGGTCAGTGCTCTAAAGCATCACTCCTTTATTCTGGCCAGCAGTCAAAGAAGGAAAAAGTAAACGATGACTGTGCTGGGAAAACTGAAGCCTAGAAACGTGCGCTGAGTAGGGCGGCAGGGCACCCTCGCGACTTCCTCTCCCTTAACTGGGGCTGAGGGTCCCCGGGCTGGGAGGCCCTGCATCCGGGCCCAGCTGCAGCCCTTTCCGAGCTGAGGGGCGTGGCCAGGGGTGCGACTTGGCGAGTCCTCCTCCTGAGGGTCGGGATGGCAGCGTCCGGAGGTTCCTGGACCTGTGGACCGTCACTTGGCTTCCGTGGCCTGGAAACAACTTCCCACATCTTGGGGTGAGTGGATGACCTGTGAGAGGCTCTTAGGAAGGACAGGGCCACACACGTGGACAGTATCATGGTGGCCTCTCCTTTACCAAGAGGGAACCGATGGGCTCCCCACTCCCCAGCCCTCTGACTGGGGGGTTAACTCCGCCAGGCCTCCATTCCACCCCAGGGCAGATGAGACAGGGCACCCTGAGGTCCCTTTAAGCTCAGAAATACCCCTGATCTAAGGCTGGATCACTCCTCTGCCCCGTACTCAGGCCTCACCTGGATTCAGATGAGACTCTGATGGAGTCTGTCTACACACACGGAAAAAGATGACCTTACAGTCTTTGAAAATTCCAGATGAAGGCATCTGAGTCTCTGTGAACCGATGTTTGGGGTCAGCTGCAGTGGAGCGCTGATGCCGACACCAGCTGTGTCCTGAGCAACAAAGTACGGGGCGGGGGGGGGGGGGGTCTTGGGGGCCGCCGGGGAGAGCGCAGCCAGGCTCTTCCCTCGAGCGGCCTTCACGGGGGACCTGTCCCTGCGCTGGACGCCATCCTCAGTGGGAAAGAACCCAGCATCTGCCCCGCCCTGGTGCCCTCTGCAGCAACACCTGGGGACCAGAGACACTGTAGGAGAAATGCCCCCTCCCTAAAAGCCGGGGCTGGCTGTGGCGGGAGCAGAGCTGTGCGGAGGGCGACTGGGGACGGGGAGAAGAGACCCCTCTCTGTCCTCATCCACTGTAGGCCGGAAAGCACTTTCCTCCCAGCCCCTCCCAGACAGAGCCCAGGCCACCCAGATGCAGACGCCAGCGCAGCCGCTGCTGTGGGGAAAGCACCCCTTTCAGCTCCTTCCTCTTTTTCAAGGAAGAAGTTGAAGAAAGAAGAAAAAACCTAATAGACCAACGTTGATCGAATGTCCAGAACCCCGTCCCTGTTGGAGCTCCTCTGCGATACGACCGGCCCGCCCACAGGGAGGAGCCGCATCTCCCCCAACTCCGGCCACGAGGCACCACAGCCATGCTGCCTGCCGCGCACGCTGCCTTCTCCCTCCCCCCCCTCCCCCGTTTATTCGCATCCAGGGCTCCACGACCTCCGGACGGCCTGCGGGAGAGGCTTTCAAGTGACTGCCCTGAACCCCAGGACCGAGCCAAGAACCAGACCGAGCGTGCGGAGGGCACCTCTTGCAGACGGCACCAAGCTTGGGTCCCACTGCAGCCCCAGACCCCCCACCTGCCCTCCTGGCCAGCAGCCCACCCACGGAGGGCAGAGGAAGGTGAGCACCGGGGGATGAGAAGGAAAAGGGGAAACTGAGGCAGCCCGGGGGGTCTCAGCCGCCAGCCACCAGCCCCCATGGCCTAAGGTGCATCTGAGGAGCCTGCCCACCCTCAGCAGAGAAGCCCCGACACCCCTGGTCGGCCAGGAGGCTGAGCCGGGAAGGCGCGGCCCGGGGCGGGGGGGGGGGGTGGGGGGGGGGGGGAGTTTCAGCCCAGCCACGCCCATCATAGTGGACCGTCACTTGGCTTCCGTGGCCTGGAAACAACCTGTGAGGAGCTTCGTGGATACGTATCGATTCGTTGCATTCTCTGTGTTTCCCTAGTTCCATGGAAGGAGCGCACTTTTGTCGTGGGGAGAGTGAAATGATTTGTAAAGGCCAGGAGCTCAGATCCTGCCCGTGCTGTCAGGCCACCCTCTGCCCTGCAGCCCCTCGCTCCCCGGCCGCGTGGCACTTGGGGGCGGGGCAGGACGGCCCGTTTCATCCCTTCCCGGTTCTGTGACTTAAAGCGACCCCGGCGGCCCTCACGCGGGCCTCCACCTCGGGGGCCCCGGATGCCAGCGCCCTCCCCGCCGCTCCGAGCTATTTATAGGCAGTGCTCCGCGTCGGTCCTGAACACGAGGTGTTCAGTCCAAAAAGAACCTTTTTAGGTCAAGGAAATGAGTCTAAAAATACTTTGCCTGCGGGTGAGCCAGCTGGAGGGCGCAGCCTTCACATCCTCAGGCTCCTCCAGGCGGACCCTCTGAGCGTACCGGGCGCCCTCCTGCTGTCCTGCCAGCTGTGACCTCCAGTCCCCAGGGAAGACACCCCAGGGAAGACAGACCCCCCCCCCCAAGTCCAACTCCAGGAGAGGCAGGGCCCCCGCTGCTTGCCCCTCCCACCCCGGAAGGTGCAGACAGGCAGGTGAGCACACGAGCGCTTGAGGGTGTGGCTGGGTGCGCAAGTGTACGTGTGTGCGGCGTGCGTGTACGCAAGTATACCGCGGGAGTTGTGAGGGTGCGCGCACACGCGTGTGTCTGCGCGGGCGGCGGAGTCGGGGAGGAGTGCGCAGGCGCCGGGCCGCAGAGCGGGGACCAGACCGGCCGAGTGAGAACGCGCCTTCTGAGTCCAAGGGCACCCGGATGGGGTGAGCGCCAGCTAAAGGCGCCTGTCTTCCTGCCGAGAGAGGCGGCTTGGGCTAGAGATGCTAGGCCCCTGGGGAGGAAAGCCTTTATGTCACTTCCTCAGTATCGACTCCTCCTCTGAGGATGGGTCTTCGAGAGGAACGGAACAGGCAGGTGACAGGGTCCTGGGACAGGCCACGCGGGGACCACGGGGCCGCCGGAGGGGCAGGCGGAGGACAGAGCTGAGGGGCCGTAGAGGAGAGGGGAGGGGGCCCCGGGGAGGCTGTGAGCTCCCTCTCCCCAGCCCCGCCCTCCCTTCCGCTCCTGAGCCCTCGGTTAATACGATTTCATACCCTCAACCAGGACAGGGGCGATTTCCAAAACTTGCGGCCACAACACGCCAAGCCGTGTGGCCCTGGCCCAAACCGGGCTGTAGTCGACGTCACCGTTCACAGCACACAGGGGCTGTTGTGCACTGGACAACACATGTGTGTGGATCTGTGGTACATGTACGCTATGTATTGTAAGCAACATAACGCACATCACACAGGCCCAGCACTTACACGCGTTCGGTAAGTGGCAGGCAGCCGTTACACCTTCTATCCAATCGAAGCTGCCTAACTTACCAGTGGGAGGTACCAATGGAAGTTTTCACACACCACGGTCCTTCCTCAATGGCTGTTTTCTGCAACGTCAAGGTGCTGCAGCCGTCTGACGATGCCCTCGAGATGAACAACAAGATGTGTGCGACTGCATCTTGAGTGCTTCCTGGCTGATGGCGAGCGTCCCGTCTCAGAGATGCCGAGGGTGAAAAAAAAGGAGTATCTTACAGTCAGCGTACCACACTGCAGTGTAGACTTCTTCTCTAGAGAACTTTAAATTTGTTTCACAAAGAATAAGGGCCATAATGATAGGAGCTCTGCTTCCAACCAGGACAGAACGACCACAACCCAACTGGTCCTGCCCCTGTACCAGGCAAGAAGTGGAGTGAAATGTGTGCAGCATCTCTGCCAGGTGCTGGACCACAGGCACACAGGGCTGTCATCACACATAGCCGGCTTTCTGCCTGGAGGAACCTACCAGACCTCAGTGCAGGGCTGTGGACCCCGAGTGCAGCACGCCAGTTCGGCTGAGCCGAGCAGACGGGAATTTGTGGTGCAGGGTCCTGGGGAGGACAAAGCAGAGGAGGAACTCCAGACAATTGCAGGGGGTCCCCGTGAGTCCTGGCTTTCTACTAAGCTGCACGTGTTCTGAGCATGACACCGTGGGGCCTGGCAGGAATCAGCCACGAAGAACCGTGAGCTACGCAGACTGCAGAGGACTCAGTGCTGGGAGAGGAGGCGCTCTGACCAGACACAGCGGCAACATCACTGAACATCCTGGGCAATCAATCTGCAACTCCAGCCCCAGGAGCCCTGAGCAAGGGCCCCCCCAAGATGGACCAAACCAAGCTGAAACGACGTCTCAAAGGCTCGTGCCAACCCTCCATGGGATTGGCTGCCTTCCAGAACAAAAATGAACATTCTTTAAATCAGGACAACAAATTCCAGATTCCTGGACATTCTAAGAAAAAAGAGACCAGGGTGAAAACTCCCAGGAGAATAAAGTAGTATAAGGAGAGAGAAAATAATGGTAGCAAGGGAACGGGGAGATTACTTTGACAAGAGAGCAAAGGCCTCGGAGAGTGTGCACGGAGAAGGCCAGGAAAACATCCAGGGGCAGAGCATCCTAGGGCGAGGACACAGCCAGTGGAGTCCTGCTTGGCTTATCAAGAAAGGGCAGGGCAGCGAGTGTTGCTTGGGCCGAGTGAGCGGAAGGGTGTGAGATGAGCTAGTATGATGGGGGTCAGGGGACCCAAGGCCCGGAAGGCTGTCGTGGGGATTTTGATTTTAGCCTGAGTAAGACGAGAAATCACTGGAGCATTCCCAACAGAGGAGGAGTGATGTCACCTGACTTACATCTTAAGTAAGATGCTTCCAGCTGATGTTTGGTAACAGACAGTAGAAGGTTAAGAGTGGATGCAGGGAAATCAGTCTCGAGACCAGGCCGGCCTTCCAGGTGAGAGGTTGGTGGCTTTCACTGGGGTGGCAGCTGTGTGTGGAGCCAGAAGTGGTGAGATTCCAGATACACTTGGGGGACAGGGCTTGCTGAGTGTGGGTGGTGCGTTAGGGAGGAAGGCCTTGGAGGCAAGGATGGCTCCTAGTTTGGGGCCTGAGCACCCTTAAGAAAGGAGCTGCCGGGCTTCCCTGGTGGCGCAGTGGTTGAGAGCCCGCCTGCCGAAGCAGGGGACACGGGTTCGTGCCCCAGTCCAGGAAGATCCCACATGCCGCGGAGCGGCTGGGCCCGTGAGCCATGGCCGCTGGGCCTGCGCGTCCGGAGCCTGTGCTCCGCAACGGGAGAGGCCACAACAGTGAGAGGCCCGCGTACCGCAAAAGAAAAGAGATCAAGAGCTCAGCTGGATTAGGTGCTGAGCCTGCGCGTCCAGAGCCTGTGCTCCGCGACGGAGACGCCACAACAGTGGAGGCCCGCGTACCGCAAAAGAAAAGAGATCAAGAGCTCAGCTGGATTAGGTGTGAGTTGCGTACTGAACATCTCAGGAGGAATGAAGGTTCGAGTCTGGGGTTCAGGAGAAAGTCCACAGGAGGATGGGAAAGTCCATGGGACTCAGCGGCCTGCTGCTGCTCTTTAAAGCTACTGAATTGCCTGAGGTCATGTAGGGAGTGTGTGTGGACTGAGAAAGGGAGAGGTCCAAGGGCTCCGACCTTTAGCCGACAGCAAGTGAGGAGGACCCCACCTGGAGACCAAGAAGCAGGTTCCAGTGAGGTAGGATGAAAACGAAGAGAAGGCGGTGTCCTGGACACCGGGGGAAGTCAACTGCTTTACACACGCCGATGGACTGAGGAGTCCTGAGGCTCGATCCTTGAATTTGGTGACATGGGCACCAGGAACATTCTTAGCAAGAGAAGTTTTGGGGGAACGTTGGGTTCGAAAGCCAGACTGGTGTGGATTCAAGAGAGAATTTTTAAAAGAGAATACGGAGGCAGCAAGAAAAGATAACTCTTTCAGTGAGTTTTACCAAAAGGGGGAAAGAAGTATGCACTGGTCACCAAAAGCGGTTATGCGGTCAAGGGAGGATTTTTTTTCTTAAATGGGGGATATTGCTGCCTGTTTGTTGCTAACAGGAAAGGTCCAGTACAGAAGAGAAAATCCAGGGGTGAGAAGAGATAACCTGCAGGTGCCGGGTCCTTCAGTGAGGGGGGCGGGAGGCAGTGCAGCCGGGATGCTGGCCTTGCACAGGAGCAAGGATGCTCGCCTACTGTAGCAGGGGCCAGTGGTTCACGCAGCGCAGCTGAAGGCATGCTGGGGGTTTCGTGGTGAGGGGATGTGGGAGTTGTCTTCTGAGCGCTCCTGTTGTAGTAAGGAAATGGGAGCGGGGAAGAGGCTGCTGACACTGGAGAGAGGCGGAGATGTGAAAATGCTCCCCTGAGAGTGACTCTGACCTGATCGGGAGATACAGCAGGGTTTCCCGGCTACACGTGGGGCTCACCTTTGAGGTCTGCAGCTGTGAATTCAGAGTAGGCCAGGCAGTGTGGCTGCCCGTTTTTCCAGCCGTGGTCACAGCTGGGGTGCGAGGCAAGTGTCCTGGAGGACTGGGGTCTTGCCCAGGGAGCATCAAAGCAGGAAGAGAACAAAAGCAGGGGAGTCGAAAGAGCTCAAGGAGCTGGTTGCCAGCAGCAGCCAGAAAACCAACGTCAGATGACAAGCACTCAAAAGAGGCAGGGCTGAGGCGTGGAGATCGCGGGGGCGTGGAGACTCGCTAGTCGGGGCGCCAGCGGATCTGGAGTCCAGGAGGTGTCCACACAGGCCACGGGGGCTATTTTCTGGCCATGACCCGGTGGCCGACAAGGGGTGGATGGGGGCAGCTGAGGGTGCAGAGGAAGGCAAGCGACCGAGTCTCCATTTAATATCATGCTGTGGGAATGACATTTCCTAAGAGTAACGACCAGAGAAATGGGGGAGAGAAACCGGGACGGCGTGACGCCGGCGGCGGCGGCGGGGGTGGTGGTGTGTGTGACCATGGGGGAGGGTGGTGACCCTGGGGAGATGGCATCCACAGTGGGCAGTGGGTGGTAGAGTCCCACCTCTGGTTCGTCCAAGGATTCAGGCCTCAGGCAAGTACCCCTGAGGGGAGAGGGGTTCCCGGTCACGCAGACTTGAGCACCCAACGTGCAGCCGCCTTTCCTGGCCCGCCGGCTCAGGAGGGAAGGAGGGCTGGGGCCTGCATCGTGGAGGACGCAGGCCGGGCGGGCGCAGGGCGGGGCGGGTCCCCTGGCGGGGCCGACCAGGCTGTGCCGCGACCTGCACCCTCGGGGCAGCGGCAGGGTGCTGCCCGGCCAGTGCTCGGCGCTCACGGCTGGAAGCTGCAGGGGCAGGGCCTCCCCGTGGTCGCGTGGCCCTCGGCGCCCACCGCCCGGTCGCCGCGAGCCGCGTCCGCCCGAGGACCCCTCCCGGCCAGGCCGCCGGCGCAGGGGCCGCCACGGGCCCAGGGGGCGCCGCCCTCCGGCCAAAGCCCTGCTCTCCGGAGATCCTCCCCACGCCCATCCTGGTCCCGAGGCCGGGCTCGGCCGCCTCACCTCAAGGCAGCGGGCGGATCCGTCCGCGAGGGTCCCTGACGCGTCCTGCCCGCTTTATCACGCAGGCACAAGTGTGCACGCAGGTTACGGAGAGGTACCTGGGGGGAGGCTCGGGTTTACTTTCTGGTCTGGATCTAACTTAAACCTCTCTCTGCCTCTCACGCCGTCTATAGGCGACACCAGAAGTGGAGCGAGGAGACGTTATTTTTGAGCATATGAAGCTGAAAAACTGCCGTGCTCATCACTTCTTTAAATCTGGAAGCCACACCTCAAGCTGCAGACATGTTACTTCCTGTGCTTCTCTTTCTTGGAGCCACAATTCCTAAGCGCTGTGCTCGCCTAGAGAACTCTTTCACGGCCTATTTTTCTCTTCAGACTTATAAATAATTTCCTTCAGAATATGGAAATACACTGTTGAGTAAAAGAGCCTGTCAGATGAGAGCTGGGTGAGAACTGTGGAGACAGCTGCAGCCTTTCAACAGGAGTCATGGGAGCGCACAGAGTACCTCCCCGCCTCCCGAGCCTGCAAGGAGGCTCCCACCCGCCGGAGACACACGCTCTCTCCTCCAGCCCTTGCAGGGATACTCGCCCAGACCTCTCCAGGCCGGGCGGGGGTACAGAGGGCTGGAGACCTGAAAGCACCTTTCAAAGGAGCTCCATTCATAAGGAATCCCCCCAATTGCGAGAAACCCACTTTCGACCTGACATCTCCAGGTGTTGAGTCCATCTTCCTGAGATCCCATCACTCAACGCAAAAGTCAGCCTTTTAGAAAAAGAATGACTTATCCATGGAATATGGGTTAAATAGAAGAAAAATGGCTTTGACTTTGTCTACTAGGTATTTTCCGATTCTGACTGAGGTGTAAAAATTCCACTAAATGAGATCAGAGAAGTCGATTAGATGCGCTGGCCTCTGTGACACATCACTTCCTTCTGTTCCCCCAAACCAGCCTTTCTCACCTGCTCCCGTCCTTACCTGAGACCCGGGATCCTTCTCCTCAGCCTCCCCGTGGGGACAGCAGTGCTAAGCTACGGCTTACCGTGAAAAGTCAGCCTCGTTTCTGTCAGTGAGGCAGCGGGTGCGTGGATGGAGCCCAGGTTCCTGGCCTGCACAGCACGGCGGGAGGTGGGAGGGGCGAACCTCTGGTTTTCTCCTCCTCAAGCTTGTCCTTTAACAATGTTTGGTTTGTGTGTGTGTGGGGGGGGGGGGGGGGGGGGATGCTTTTTTTTTTTTTTTTTTTTACACACAGCCTATAGTGTGAGGGTGTGAGGGTGTTTGTGTGAGGGTGTTTGTGTGTGTGATTTTGTGTGTGGGTGTGGGGGGGGGGGGGGCGGAACCTTTATTTTTTTTAATATTTTCAAAACAGACCATGAATTGAGAGCAATCTGTGGCAGCGTGAAAAGCTCTGAGGATGCCTTAAGTGGGAAGTGGACACAGCAGTGCCAGTGCATGTGGCTTCTCAGACAGGCCGCGTGCACGTGACAGAAACAGAAGGCACCGGGCAATGGCAGTGGAAAGGCACATGGGCGACTGATTTCCCCCACTTTCAGTGTTACGATTAGTGCTGGAGTACAGATTTCCTTTGAAAACCTGTACAGATTTATTCGTGATGTTTTAAAAAATCAAAGAAGAGAATATAAGTCTCCCACTTCCAACAAACAAAACACACAAGGACGCTGTCTGCTTGGTCGGTTCAGACTCGTGAGACCATGGACTGAGGAAGGCCATCCCTGACCCTCCATGAATCCGACACGTTCAAGGCCAAGCGCTGACCAGAGGAGGCGGATCTGGGGGGCCTGGGGACAACCCCCATCCTCTGAGGGACGGTCCCAGGGCCCTCTGTCCACATGGGTAAGACGTGGAACGGACCGAACCCGAGTGCGAGAAAAAATAAAAGCTACAGAACAAAAGCAGAAACTGCAAGATATTTATTAACACATCTTTCAAATTACAATACAGTTCAAAACATATTTCTCAGCATGGAATCACACAAATGATACACACAAGAATACATTTTTTCCAACCATGTCACAACTGTTCTTCACATATATTCCTGATAAAGCTGTCACAGTGATTAGAGCAAAGTGAAAAATGGGGTAAAACAAGGCAACATCATTTCCCGCAAATGTGTGTAGCACTTGGTAGAAAACACGGAGTAGATCACCCAGAGGAAAGCAATTCGCTCAGCTCTTGATGTCTCAACTCCCACTGCGCGCCCCATAACCACAGCTTCAGACTCGACGCCGAGCTGCCCCAGACCAGCTCACAGCGATTAGCAACAAGGTTAGGAAGGGTCACAGTCAGCGAGAGCGGCAACAAAGCCAAACAAGCCGTCACCTCCCAGTGGAAGAAGAGGCACGCTACCACCACTAACACTGAACCCATGCAAAAGAGGTCCTGCAAAAGTGGATAAAAACAGAGAAGGGGTGATTAATGGCACGGCCGGCGCAGGCTGCAGGACGCTGGCTTCCGCGGGGCCCTAGGCCCTGAGTCGGACTGCAAAACAACAGAATCCAGATGTTACTCTCGCCAACCAAAGACCTGGAGGGACAAACCGTGAGTAAAACCTGTCAAAGCAAAGGTTTAGATGTAATCGAGTGGTCGACACAGCACAAAGATATTCATGGCACTGAGAGTGGAATTCTAAACGTTAACACTTGGACAGAGCAACCAGGAAGGAGCGCCGTCACCAGATGAAGAAGCCGTCACCAGGGGAGACGGCAGGAGAAGAGAATGGACACCCAGCAATGGCAAGTGAAAGCAGGGGCCACGCCTGAGGACGGTGGATGGTGGGTTTGGCAGGGAGACCCCCGAAGGAAGGAAGGAGGGTGCGCAGCAGGCCAGGCTGACGTGGCCCAGACACTCAGCAGCAGAAGCAAGACCAGACTGGGAGCCCAGCAAAGAGAACCAACTCAAAAGTGGGGGGGGGGGGGGAGAGAGAGAAAAAATCAGATTTCAGGCTGTGTTGTTGGTGAACCTGAAAATTAAACAGTGGAATTAAAGCCTTAGAGTTAAAATCCTCACAAAGGAAGAACAATTCTGGATCCCATGCCTGTGAAAAGCAAAGCTGAATTATAAAAACAAATTATTATCTGCTCTTCAGTCAATAGTATAAATGTGTGTTGCATGCACGCGTGTTGCTTTAAAAACATAAATTATATATACTCTAAGACAATACTGCAGAGTGCACACAACTTAAATAGTCCTTTAAAAATCAGGTTCCATTATGTGCCCTTAAAATGAAAAATAGTTTAAAAGAAAATCGTGCTAACAAGAGGTCTACTTTCTAGAGTATATAAATGACTAAATACAGAATATATTAAAACAGCACAACTGCTTGTCCACTCTGTGGAAAATATTAAAATTCAAAGACTACATCACGTTCCTTTTTAGAAGGCCTACATTTTTCTACATACCTTTCAAAATAAGTAAAACAAAACACCAACACGGAGGCCTTTTTACATTTTAGTTGGTAAGAAGCAAAAGCAAAAAGCAACTTCTCACTAAAAATACGTGTTCTGCCTGCCCAGCTTAATGAAAAGATTTCCTACCAAAACACGGCACAGAAAAGAGCGAGTTAAGATTTTCTGCACCTTCTCTAGAAAGGGCAGGTTACACGTGTAAAACCAATGATCCTTCCCAACCACACGCTACCAGAAGGTATACCTGGGATCCAATATGAATCAGTGAGTTTTGTTTGGTTCTAGGACACAAAACCATGGGCACTTTAAATGAGAAAAATTAAATAGGTTGTAAAAAACCTTACACAAAATCCTTAGGATTTAATAGAAGTCAAGGCTGACTGCCTTTGGAGAGATCATATTTACCAATGTCCAAAATAATGCATCATTCACAAGTTTTAAGAAGAGTTGAGAAGGTTAATTAATAAAATGCTCATTAAATACAATGGAGTATCTAAATTTTCCCTCTATCGATGTAACTCCTTGGCTTCCTTCATGGGGGGTGGGGGCATCTCCTGGTCCTATTTCGCCTCACCCACCCCCCCCCTCCCTCTGTTGGTTAATTCCCTTTTAGAATTCTGTCACTTAAAGCCCTGTAAAAAATCAATAATACCTTTCAAGCACCCCACCCCCTCCCCCAAACAAACAAAGAGAGAGGAGCTGGGCTGTGGGGGGACAGGGCGGGGATGGGCGCCTCTAGCTGACTACAGGAAAGTAAAAGCAGCTCTACCGGGGTGTGAGTGAAGCCCAGAGAGGCACCAGGAGAGCAAGGGCAGCGCGGGCCTGCGCCCGCCGGGACACGCTTCTGGACAAGCGGCCCGCTGCCTCTCCAGGATCTAAGGGACAGAAGGGAGGACAGAAGCCCCCAAGAGCGGCTCTAGGTGCTCTGCACACAGACCTCAACCAAAACCTGACCGTCCCCAGGAGGGGACGATGAGCACATTGAGCTTACCTTCAATTAAACAACAAAGAAATTTAAAAAAAATAAGAAAACAAAAAGCCAAACAGAACAAAACAAAAACCAGAAGCCAAAAAAACACACAAAAAACCAAAAAAAAAAACAAAAAAAGAAAGTGACAGGTTCTCAAAACAACACGGCCTCAGTTCTCATCTACCCTCCACGCAAGCCAGCCAGGCCTGCTCCTGTCCAAGAGCCCGGCGGTCCACCGAGCCCAAGGGGCTGGGCCTGGCGCAGGCGCCCCTCCTCCAGCCCGGGCCGCCAGGGGACATCTACTGAGCCCACCGTGCCCGCCGCCTGCCCGCAGGCCTCCCCACCAGACCGGCTGACTCCTGTGCAGAGCCAGCGTGTTAGAAGAAAGCCTCTGATGGACCCTCGTTAGCCCCCTCCGTGCTACGACTCTCCTCGCCCCACTAGGCTTCCTCTTCCCTCACCCTGGACACCTCTCCCAGCCTCCTTCCAGCAACAAGTCTGTTTGCATAATTAAGCCAAATGCCCTTTTAAAAAAAAAGACCCCTTTGTGCAGGATCTAAGCTGTCACAGTTCAGAAACGCTACAAAACCAAGCATAAACAATTGTTTATCCAGGACCTTTACAAATCATGAGAAGGAAGACCCCCAATTAGAAATAGTTATGATGACGCCCCCCTCCCCTCCCCCCATCCCCTCCCCCACCCTCACCGGTGGGGAGAGGGCACAGACACCTACTTAGCATGCTGCCTGTCCAGAAAGGGGGGAACCCGCAATATTTCTTTTGGAAAAAAGAGACGATATTTCTCCTTAAGAAGAATATCAGTATAAGAATTTAACAAATGTGGCCAGACCAACGGTAGTGCAAGGTTATGCTCAGATAAGTAGCTAAGTGAGCTTCTGTTACAGCATAAGATCAAAACAAGATATAATGCAAAAAGAAAAAGCACCTCAGGTCCACACAGTCACCTACTGTCTTTACCTTATGAGATATACTGATATTTACTGGCTTCTTGAATTTGTGAACAAATAATACACAGGTCAGGATAAATGTATTGACTTACTACCATCTTTATAAAAATCGAATATACACACAAACACATCAACAATTATGGAACTGCATCCATTAAACTTTGATAAGACAACACAAAAGAACTAACAAATAGCTAAGATGCTGCTGAATTGAAAGCATTTCCAATAACATTTAATTTTAAGAGGTCCATATTTACATGGTTGTTAACTGCTCCTGCATACCCTTTAAATGCATGATAAAGAAAGAACAAAGATAATGGTTGCAGCAGATCTTCCAAGAGGGTTCAGCTCACCGTGGTCTGATTTCACTGCGAGAAGTGCACCGAAAATGGAAATAACGTTCCTTTCTAATTCTGCTTCTTTCTTTCCTTTTCCAGTTTCCCTCAAGGAAACCAAGCCTTTGTTCCCAGGCCTGGCTGGCACTAACAGAGCCCGTGCCCAGGGGCCGTGTGCATCAGGAAGCGACCGCGGGAAGCCTTTCTAACCAGTCCTTTCCAGAAGGCCCGGCTCAACTAGGTCTTTCAAGAACACTCTATCAAGAGAAAGCTTACTTCTCTGTGTGTGTAGACTGTTATAGACACACACCTGTTCCGGGTCAGACTCTGTGTGTGTAGACTGTTATAGACACACACCTGTCAGACTCAGACAACACAAAAACAGACCTTAAAGTAGCCATGAGGTCTGCCTTGAACAAAGGTGCCCAAATAGGATTCGTTTCTTACCACTAACTAGAAGAAAGTATGCCTGAATGGCTACTTTTCAGAGACGACATGCAGATTTTTAGTTTCAAAGCCACAACACACTCAGACTATTTCAAAAAGCGGTAAAATTTTGTAAACTCAGCTCACTGCGTCATTAAGTCCTCAGTGATAAAATAAGTCCGTTAACTGTAAGCCTTCCTGCTGCCCAGGGCGGGGAAGTGGTCTGGATCTCTCCTATGTGGTGCCTGCATGCTACCCAACTCACCACTTCAACGCAGCTCTCTGTGGACTGAGCCACATAAGCTACGCTCCTAACCTGCGAACACAACTTTATCTCTACCTGTGAGGACGTGGGCAGCGGCCACTGGCCATCTGGATGCTCCGCTGGAGCACCCGGGGCCAGGCTGGCACACAGCATCACCTCCCAAGGGTTAGGCAGGGGCTTTCTGGAGCACAGGTGGCCAGGCACCTCAGCTCAGGGGGGCGAGGGGGTGTTCTAGCGTGTTCTATGAGTGCCTAGAGTTTCCTGGAACCGAAATCTTCTGAAGAGCAGCCATCAACACCCACCTTCACATTCCAGGCTCACTCCTAGCACATGGTACCACAGTGGAATCAATGCTACAGAAAGTCTCACAGGGTCTGAAATGCTCTTCTCTGGTTCTGGTAACTTAATTTGAAAAAGTAATATAAAATTTCAACTGCGAAAATAAGAAGATACAAGTTCACATGACCTGTGTCTCAGCTCCCAAGAGAAGGCTGAGAAGGAGGGACGCCTTGCTGCAGGGGGCTGCCTGCTCACATCTGGTCCTCGCTGGGCTAACCAGACGCATTAACCGGTGGTAACAGGCTTCTATTTCCCTCAATTCCATTAATAAATCTCACAGGAAATCTTAGGTATAAAATATAGCTAAAAAGT
Organism: Lipotes vexillifer; assembly: GCF_000442215.2. Classification (NCBI taxonomy): domain Eukaryota; kingdom Metazoa; phylum Chordata; class Mammalia; order Artiodactyla; family Lipotidae; genus Lipotes; species Lipotes vexillifer. Next base: position 768,684 of record NW_006785040.1, read on the forward strand.
CTGAGTATGCCCCGGTATCATTTGCTCAACTAGTTCAGGTCCACGTTAGAATCAATCCAAAACAGTGAAACTCCTTCATGAGCAGAAATACAATAAGGCACTTTTTTCCACGTTTGCCCAGAATGAATTTTACTACAGATGACTTTAAGGGTAGGAAGCGTCTCTCACCTGAAGGAGCCTACCCAGCATCCCAGAGACACACTGCGTCACACGCCACGGAGAACGACAAGCCAGCGCAAACGTCCCCTCGCTCTCGGGTCCACTGAAGGACAGCGGCAGCCCCTGCTCAAAAGGCCTTCAAAAAAGAAAATCTTAATCACAGGTTGCCCAAGAATGTTCTATATGCGTCACAGAGCCGGTGACATGAATATGCCACTTGGGGCTGCATTTAAAAAGAGGAAAAATCCAAACAGGCCTGCGGAAGCTTCAGGCTGTCCTACCCTCCTCACCTGGCAGGTATGCTACGCAGCTCGCCTAGCAGGGAGCCCAGCGAGGGCTGGAGGTGAGGGCGTCCGGACACCTGCTCTCAGCCTGGCGGCGCGTGACGATGCCCAGCAGCACTTCCGCCGCATTCAGAACGAGTATAAAAAGGGGCGTTCCCTTTGGAACTAGGACTATACAGTTGGCGCTTTTGGAATATTTACAAGAAGCAGAATCGGCCACACAATTGGCACCACTCCCAACCACCCTTATACCCTACTTTCCAGGATATGCAACTGCCAATCATAATCACCCGAATTTTAACCTACGTTTTACAAGAGCCTTTTGAGGGCTTTCTGAGACGGTAAAACAAGTGAAGCTGGTTGAGAAAACGCTCATCTAGCCTGCACTGAAGATAAGTGCAACCATTATCAAATATTCTTTGCTGTGAAAACTACTGAGAATTTGTGACGTTAATGTTCTTTACTCACTCTAAGTCGCTGTAATCAATCATACATAAGATCACGAAGAATGATGTCTACATGCATCGTAAGCACTGTGAAAACATGAGAAAGCGAAACCTGTAGTTCTTTGTGGTGACAAGAGAACGTGAAGCGATCTGACGCCGAGTCGAGTCTGCCGCGTCCCGTAAGGTCAGCTCTTCTGGAATCAGTGCTGCGCCGCTGGCCGCTCCGGACAACAGCCACGCAGGGCTGCGGACGGAGAGACCTAAGCTCGCGGGGCTCTGCGCGGCAGCTCCCGGGAAGAAATTCCACAGCACGTGTGCAGCGTTACGGTCAGGCTCTCCTGCCAGAAATCACTCAACAATGAGGGCCACATTTATGTGGGACAAATCTATCATATGCCTGTGGGGATTTAAAGAAACAATGACCATTAAGCTACCTCTGCACATCAGCAGCCACCTGATCAAGTAGAAGAAAACATGCAGACTGACAGAGAAGATCCACACAAACCCAGGGCTAACCGCCCACGTCCCCTCTCTCTGCACCCCTGGTGCGTCTCCGCAGAGACAGACAGCAGGCGGCAGCACAGACTCCTCCCATCTCCCACCTGTCACCAGGGAATCCAAGGCTACCTGTGGAACTTCTGCTGAAACGCTAATGCATGGGCGGGTTCCTTGAACTTGGCTATGGCTTTCCGCTGCTGGGGAAGCATCTGTAAACTCTGAAGGAAGATGACAGAAATACTTTAGGATCCTGCTGTATAGGGTGTCATATATATATATATCATCAGAGTTAACGCAAAATTTGAGTCCAGGCTGACCCTTAGATCCACTAAAACAAACCAATTCTGCCTCCCTGGCAATTTTCTGTAATCTCTCCAGATAATCTACCCAGCAACAGTGCTTCGCTAAGTCCCTGCCCTGAGCAGCAGTCGTTCGTGTCCTCACAGCTTGGTGTTAAGACCTTCCTTCCATCAGAGGGGGCTTCCCTGGTGGCACAGTGGTTAAGAATCCGCCTGCCAATGCAGGGGACACACGTTCCAGCCCTGGCCTGGGAAGATCCCACATGCCGCGGAGCAGCTAAGCCCGTGCACCGCAACTACTGAGCCTGTGCTCTAGAGCCCGTGAGCCACAACTACTGAGCCCACGTGCCACAACTACTGAAGCCCGCGCACCTAGAGCCCGTGCTCCGCAACAAGAGAAGCCACCGCAACGAGAAGCCCCCGCTCGCCGCAACTAGAGAAAGCCTGCGCGCAGCAACGAAGACCCAACACAGCCAAAAATAATATATATATATAGACCTTCCATCATCTGCCCCGTCAGCCACCCAATCTTCTCTCTAAACCTTCTTGGGGAGGCCCAGGACAGGTGTCCTTGGAGAGTTACTTTCTGCTTTCACGTCTTCCTGTCAGGCGATTTTCCACAGGGCCCTCAGTCAGCTTTTTAAAAGCACAATAATACTCCTCATACAGGAGGAACTGCTGTAAGGCAACGGGACCCCACGGTCGGAGTGGGTAGTTATCTCCTAATTACCACTGGGGTAAATTAAGGGTTTCATATATGTAGGAGGGCCACAGTGAGGGGCAGCTGTGTCTGTGGCAGCCATCAGCACAATTTGGTCACAGTCTGTGCTTTAAAAAGTCTGAGAGAAGTGGCGTCTTAAATTAAACCTTTAGGGGACTTCCCTGGAGGTCCAGTGGTTAAGCCTTCGCCTTCCAACGCAGCGGGTGCGGGTTTGAGCCTTGGTCGGGGAGCTAAGATCCCACATGCCTCGCGGCCAAAAAAAACAAAACATAGAAGCAATACTGTAAGAAATTCAATGAAGACTTTAAAAATGGTCCACATCAAAAAAACCTTAAAAGAAAAAAATTAAATCTTTAGGATTTGAAACAACCATTCCTGAGGCTACTGTTTGCAGTAAAAACCAAGTGAGTTCCCGAAGAAGATGGATCCATCAAGTGAAGAGACTGGTGCAGGGACAGTGAACTTACACCTGGTCCCCCCTCACACTTGCCCTGAGGACAAGGGGCAGCTCTGTGCATCCCTGAGGCCTGGGGACGTAGGATCCTAGGATTTGGGAGGGATGCGCCAGAGGAGAATTCGGATTTCTCAGCCGGTCCCACTCTCCGGAGTCTGTTCCTTCTCAAGCATTTTGGTGACTTGCCATGTGTGTCTGGGGCAATGAGCAAAGTGGCAGGGGGGCCTTGCTGCCACGGGGACACAGCCTGAGGAAGTAGCACAGGACTCAGTGGCGGGGAACCGTCTGCTGTGTCTGGGCTCTGTCCAGTGACGTTTAACAGCCAGAAAAAATAACTAATGGTAACACACAACCCTTTAGAAGTGTTTACACACGTGGCTGTTTCATTTTAAAGCATTTGTTCAAAGACCTACAACAAAAGCACGTAGCCAAAATATCAGTTCCTTGAAATACGTTCAAAAAAGGTATACTGTAGGGCTTCCCTGGTGGCGCAGTGGTTCAGAGTCCGCCCGCCGATGCAGGGGACACGGGTTCGTGCCCCGGTCCGGGAAGATCCCACATGCCGCGGAGCGGCTGGGCCCGTGAGCCATGGCCACTGAGCCTGCACGTCTGGAGCCCGTGCTCCGCAACGGGAGAAAAAAAAAAAAAAAAAACAGGTATACTGTATATGAAATAAGCACTCTCCATTTTAGTAAACACAGAACTCCCATGAGTAAAACATGACCAGGAGAGCGCTAAAAAAATATTCTTTCCAAAAAGTTGCTTTTCAGTGCTTCACACAGAAATAAACAGGTTCAAGTCTCCACATTACATGGCACTATGGTTGACACACTGGCTCCCCTCGGAGGAGCAGTCAGATAGTCTGGGGCACATCACCAATCACAGCCGGACCAGTGCAAGGACCAGGCCCGGAGGTGACAGAGGCAGCCACTAGGCAGCAGTGAGCTCCGTCTGCCTGGTTTTCTGAAACCAGTTTAGCAGATACTAGAGTTTTCCTCTTCTTTCAGATATAAAAACCAGATGCAGATTTTTCTTGATGATTTCACTTATCATTAAGTTAACTGGACAAGTAAAGCTCAGCAACTTGGTCTTTAATTAATGCCATCAATTAATTTCTCTTGGATACACTGTCAGCATGTGGCTTTTCTGGCCTCTCAAATTCCACTTTAGTTACTTGACAAAGACCTGTTTTCTCTGCCAGCCCCCGCTTTCGGCTCACGCCCACTCTGTGCCTTATCCTTGAACAATCTCCAGTCGCTGAAGCTCTTCTGGAACTGCTCCTGAAGAGAAAATGCAAGAGGAAATACCGTGCTGTCCTGTCACCACCAGAGGAGGCCAGAGAAGAATGTGGGTAAGAGCCAGCTTCAAGCCACAAGTCCAACCCAAGCACTGCAGCAGAACCTCCCGCCAGGCCCTGCTTTCTGATTCCATCTCAGGCGCCTCAGGCACCCTTTTCCTCTTCCGGCCACGTGGCCGCAGTGCTCGAGGGCGCTGGGGTGTAGGCACAGCTTCATTTCTTCATGAACTGCTGCCAGCACTGTGGCAGTTCTTACCACAAGACTTAGAAGAACTTAACCTAAACTTATTTTGTCCAAAACTACAAAAATCGCTCAATTAGGAACAGACAAGAAAAAACTAACTTGTTATGATATCACAAATGATTATCCACACTCTACAATTCACAGATGGAATCTGGATTTTGAAAATACTACGCTCTTCTTCTGAGAAAAAGCATGTCTAGATGTCATCTCCTCTGGGTGATTTCACAATGTGGAATGAAGGCATGAAGCTTCCTCTTTACCATTTACCAATTTATAAGGTAAGAGGTAAGAAGATAGCTTATCTGTATCTAAGTGGTTTAAAGCTCAATTTGATTGAGAAGGTATCAATCAAGAGAGCATAAACTTTCAATGAAATTCTTTTTTTTTTAACATTTATTTACTTATTTATTGGCTGCGTCAGGTCTTAGTTGCGGCATGCAGGATCGGTTCTCAATGGTCAACAAAAGTAATAAGAACACTGTCTTAAAATTTGTTTTCTGTCTGTTCCCCTTTATTGACATTTTTGCACCCTTTTCCAAAAAACAAAACCTATTTTCAGATATAACATGGAATTGCTAAAACTGTCAACATTCAACCATTTCTGACCTACCAAAACGACAAGTATTAGCGATCACTTTATTGGGAAGAGAGGAAAAGACACTGTCCACTAATAAGATAAAAATTTATTATGATCACCAGCTTCTACTTTGAAAATATGTGCTTCTGCTAATCAGTAGCCCATTTCCAAATAATTAAACACTTCAATTCACCCAGAATGAACAAAGAGTTAAACTTTGTCTCCAGTCTACACACTCACTCTGACCCCGCCCCATCTCCCCCACAAATAAGGTACTGGCCCTTGGAGAGACAGGCTAACTTGCCCACGCCCACCCTGATATAATTCTCATTTTTCAGAGACAAGACATCTGCAGACAATTTGAGAATAACTGTGCTACTATAAGTAGCAAAATACCAGTTAAAATACTCCTTTAGTTGGCCGCTTCCTTTGTTTTATTCAGCCATCCCATTCAGGGCCATCTGACTGAACTGCCACAAGGCACTACATTAACAGTAGAAAAACTGTGACAACCTACAATTTAAAGTTCAGAAAAATGTCCATGCTGTTCAGAACCTTGGCCGTTTTTTCCCTGATTAGGAAAAGTTCTTCCTCTTTCTAGAAAGAGCTTGTGTTCATGTCCATGTATATACTAATAAATTACAATATTATGGGGATTCTTTTTTTTTTTTAACATCTTTATTGGAGTATAATTGCTTTACACTGTTGTGTTAGTTTCTGCTTTATGACAAAGTGAATCAGCTGTACATATACTTATATCCCCATATGAATGTTAAGGGGGTTCTGAAATGACTCTGCAGTCCTGAAAATCAATTAAACTACTCTCCCACTCTGGCCAACAGTTCCCAGCACCTTCAGGAATCAACCTAAAGCCAAAAATGATATGATATTAGTTGTTTTAAACAAGTGAAATTGCTCAAACAAGAGCCCCACTGATCAGTCATTAGAAATCTACTCTCTCGGGCTCCACCCCAGACCTGATAAGACATCCTGGGTTGGGCCCAGCCTCCAGGGACAGCTTGGGAACCATCGAGGGACACGCACTAGGTCCTCCTTTCTCACGCAATGGCACCTGCGCATGGTGGTGGCAGCTGGCCTACGCCCATTAAATCTTTTCTTCTCCAGCCTCGCAGTCGGGCTCCTCAAGCCAGTCCTCGGGCAGCACAGCGCAGGACCCCTTCATTCCGGACCCTTTCTGCACGCAGCCCACCCGACCCTCTGGCTGGTGACGGGGCAGCATCTCAGGCCGCTTCTCGAGGAAATCGACGACTCCTCCCGTGCCTGTTCATATTGAACGAATCATCGCAGCGTGTGGTCTTTTTTGATGCTGATTCTGTTTTTCCCTCGGGTCCTGTGTTGGGGCTTCTTGTGTCCACGGCGTAAGTGCTGTTCTTTCTGCTCTGATACAGTTTAAAGACATTCTGAGGCCCTCCTCTTCCACACTCACCTTCATCTTGTACAAATGTGCCCTGCAGATAAGAGCCCGTGTCTTATCACATGGTCTGCCTGGAATCCTCTTTTTTCTTTTGGGATTATTTACAACAGTGTTTTCAGAACTTTGTGTGGGAGTCTCCAATTAACAGTCTGTCCCATTACGGTTTCAGATCGTGCGGCCATGCCTGTATTTTCTTTAAACCTCATGACGTCGGTTTTCAGAAAGTCTACATTTGACTATGCCTGGTGTTTTCCTTCCCAAACATCCTGAACTTCAAAATGACTGAACTGCTTTCACTGAGATCCCAGCTTTCTCCACATCACCCACCAGACATCCCTGGTCAGTCAGAACCAGACGCAAAGAAGGTAAGATGGTCTCATCCCAGAAGGCGCTATGTTCTAAAGTGACCCCAACTTACACGACTGTTCAAAAGGGCTCCCCCTCACTGGGCGGCCCAAGATACCCACCAGAATGAGAACTTTCCAAGTGTCTGGTTACCTGGAACTACCGCGTTGGGAGCTTGGCAAACCTGGTGGGTCCCGGACGGCCTCTCCTCAGCAGCCTGAAGTGAACCCCCCAGAGGACTCTGCTCTGGGACAACAGGCCGCCTTTCGAGAGCACACGCTTTCCCCCTCAATGGCATCTGGAGGCCTCCATGTTTCTTCCACTCCCCCTTCCGGGTGACGTCAGGGAACGGTGAAAGAGGTAGGAGACAGCGCTTGCAAGCTTGTGTGGTTCGTGAGACTCACGGAGGTGAAGTGCTTGGTTGGGAAGCTGCGCACCAATAAACGGCAGACCCGGCACCGAAACCGAAGCCCTCTCTCAAAGCCCGACACTTGCTGCTGCACTGCTGCGTCCCGGAGGGCCCGGCAGCTTCGAGAATGAGCCGCCATGGCCACTCCGGTCACTCGGGCTCTCGGTTTAGCGACTACCTTCCAGGGTTGTTGGGGAGATCAGGAAAGAAGCCGGGGAAAAGTGAACAGCACAGTGCCAGGCACGTGTTGGCCTAATCTAAGCCTCGGCCGTTGTTACTGCCGTTGCTCATGGCCAGCGCCCGCCTTTTTATTTTAGGAAAATACTTTTATTTTTACACCGTGGCATTTCATTTCTCTATAGGATAACACAGTTTTCTTCTTAACAGTTTTAGGTAAAATCCCTCAAACAGGGAAATAAGGATAACTAAGCAAAGGGGCTCAGAAGTTATAACTACCTTACTTCCTGACCCTAAGAGTTAACTTGGCTTCAGTCTTCCGGAACGCAGCAGGAGGCCGCTCCGGGGGAACATGTGCCGGTCACCGGAGGGGCACCTGCGTGAGACCCACCTGTCTGTGGAGCCCCCATGCCCCGCGCAAGTCAGCCTCCCGGAGCCCCATGTGCACCCAGCCGGCCCCTCTCTTCCCTAAGAGCAAGACCCCCCCAGTGTCCGGGCAGAACCTTCTTCCTGACTCTTTCCGTATCACTGCTGGAGAGCACCAGCGGGCTTATTCTCACTGCGCCGTCTCACCTGAAACTGTCAAACACGCCGTGACACCTCCTGTGCCACTTCCACCACTGGTCAGAATATTCTACAAGATTCTACCATTTGTCCTTATTCTCTCAGGGAGACTACAGACAAATGCCTTTAAAAAGGACTCTTTAGAGAGGCTTATGAGAACAGGTTAAGGGGACAGCACACTGACCGGGGAGTGACGCCGCCACAGAAAAGCAGCAGAGCTGACGTGCTGTTACTGCCGTTCCCATAATTAAAGGCCCAAAGGAACGGGCCTTCGTGGTCCAGACACCACCTCTTGCTGTTACACTAAGTGAACGCCAGGTGGCACCACAGCCCAGCCCACCAGAGGCTTGACACGTTTCTTCCTCAGCCAGCGCAGCGGGGCGGGAGGCCTGGGACCCCTAACCCTCCCTCTGAAGTGTACTTATACTTAAACCACAGTGGAGTCTTGTTATAAACGCCTTTAAAAAATTTATACCTAGCAATATTATTCTTTAGCTATCTAATGCTGGCAGAAGCTTGCTATTGACAGATCAGTTTGTTTCCGGACGCACAGGCTCAGCGGCCATGGCTCACGGGCCCAGCCGCTCCGCGGCATGTGGGATCCTCCCGGACTGGGGCACGAACCCACGTCCCCTGCATAGGCAGGCGGACTCTCGACCACTGCGCCACCAGGGAATCCCTGTTTGTTTTTAAATTGAGTAACTCAGCACTTTGTGAATGCAGTGTTTAAAAATCTATAAACTCTCCCTCAAAACCATTCCACGGAACTAAGCAAGACTGGCAAGAAATGAGAGCTCTGCTTTTTGCTCCCTGGGATGGACGAACATGCCCTACTGAGGAAGTGCTATATTCATCCATCACCCTCGGGGATTTTTTACGGTGGCATTTTCAGGGTACCTGATGTAACTCAGAAAACACCACTCTCATTCTCCTATCTTCCTCTCCCTTTCTAGTTAAGAGAAGCCCTTAAAACACTTGGCATTGTTTTTGTCTGACTTTAAGTGCCCTCAGTTAAACTTTACTTAACACAACGATCTCTAATCCTTCTTTCCAGAACAGGAGAAAAAAAAATTAAAAAGGCAAATGGGAGGAAAGATGGCCCCCAAAATGCAGAAACTCAAAATTCAGTTTTTAAGATGGATAAAACCAAGGTTCGGTGTTCTAGCAGTGGCTCCAAGCTAACTTTTGCAGGGCAGTCGACCTCACGCAGTGCTGTAAGCAGCAAGAGCACTGCCCTTCACACTTCTTGAAAACTGAATCACATTCAAGGATGCTCAAGAGAATTATCAAGACTACGTAGGAAGAAGCAAAGCCCAGAAAACGAGCAGGTCACATGTGGAAAGCAACAGTGCTACCACTTCCCACCCAAACACAGACACCAGGAACACAAGGCCTCAGAGAACAGACTGGACTAGGCCCCGGGTCTTTAACTCCAGGCTCCCTGGTGAACTGTGATTTGACCCCAAGTTTTCAACCGCCATTTGTTTGAGAATCCACTCAGGATAACCATATTTTAATTTATCGTAATTTAACCATATTTTAATGCATCGTAAGTTCTCTAATGCCAGTTCTGTTCCTGCAAATTAATCCGTGTTATGACGGACTCTCCTTGGCCATGAGCTTAATGCCTCTTGATGACTGACAAGCCGCTCCTGACCACACAGCTGGGAAACTGACCCTCCTAAAAACAGAAGCCACAGCCTCTGGTTAACGTTTCACTATTACATACACATGAAAACTAAGCTTAACCATCTCTGAGAATCCAAGGATGAAGGCAGAGGTAGTTACACCTAAACAACGAAACCGTCTCGGAAGGGCTTCCATCTGCGCCTCACTCTTGTCAACACTCAGTGGTAGACGAAGGCTTAAAATACACTAAAAATTAATGTATTGTACTTAATGTAATTAATGTAATGTACTTGTGTCAACTCTGTTTCCCCATGAAGCAAGAGACCTTAAAAGAAAGCACTCTGTGCTTTCTGTGTTCTTTTTTTTTTTTTGGCCATGCTGCTTTCGGGACCTTAGTTCTCCCCGACCAGGAATCAAACCTGTGCCCCCTGCAGTGCAACCACTGGACCGCCAGGGAAGTCCCCTTTCTGTGCACTTTTTACTCAGAAATCTAACATTCACACTCCACGTCCTACGATTTGCATCAAACATCCTTCCCAAGTGCTCCAGCCTCAGACATGGATCCTGGCACAGCATGGAGGGGTGTGCTGCTCGGCGGGGGGGGGCGCGCAGGGGCGGGCGGGAGGCGGGGAGCTGGCAGGAAAGGCCAGAGTCGGGGACTACAGACACGCTGCTCAAGGAAAACCAGGTCTACCCACTGCGCTGGTTTACCTCCAGGGCCCTAGAGGCTGGAGCAGTCAGGGATTTCAGTGGCAATTTTTGTTTACAACACAACTGGAGACCTATCTGCGGCCAGCTCGGCAGAGATCTTCACGCATTTAGAATTAGCCAGTTTAAAAATTAAGAGACCGGGCTTCCCTGGTGGCACAGTGGTTGAGAGTCCGCCTGCCGATGCAGGAGACACGGGTTCGTGCCCCGGTCCAGGAGGATCCCGCATGCCGCGGAGTGGCTGGGCCCGTGAGCCATGGCCGCTGAGCCTGCAAGTCCGGAGCCTGTGCTCCGCAACGGGAGAGGCCACAACAGTGAGAGGCCCGCGTAACACAAAAAATAAAAAAATTAAAATTAAAAAAATAAAAAAAAAATTAAGAGACCAAAATATAGTCCACATTATTTCACATTTGTAAAGTCTAAAGCAAGTTCCACAGGTGTTAACATGTGAGGCTATTTCTGAAAATTAAGCTCAAAAGGCTAAATACTTTAAAATGTTAAAACTGTTACACACAAAACAAGTGTGTGATAGAGCAAAAAGATTGTGTGTTTGGGTGCATATAAGAACTTTAGGATAATATGAGGATTTCAAAGGATAATCTGTTCAGCTAGAATAAATACTTCATAACGTTTCTGAGCACCTGATAATTTCCAAATAATCTAACCCTAAGGCAAAAGTTCTGGCATCAAGTGTGCACAGCAGATAAAATATTTGTCTTTCTTCTCAAGAGTACTGTTTTAACATGAAGTAACCAACACAAAGGGATTTTAAATGAAGAAATAACCGAGTCTTGGGAAGGACAAAGGGCACAGAAAGAACAGGCCCCAGGTGACCCACCTGAATGGGTCCTACTGACATCAGCAGGCTCTTCAGTTGGGCGTCAGTAGTGGATGAAGAAAGCCCTTCAACAGACACGACACAGGGCTGAGGCTTGCACTCCACCACCCGGAGATTCTGCTTGTTCGGCATCAGGCGGCCCCGGCCCATCGCACCTGCCATTCCCCGGCCTCTCCCGTGCATGATGACCTGGCAACAACAAAAGGAACTATTCAAGGTTGAAGCTTGGCGTTTTTTTCACAGCTACTAAGATACAAAAGTGAACAGATCAGAATCCATTAAAATATACCGTGAGCGACAGGACTTTCTGTAGTTTTTATCCACTATCAGAAAAGGGTTTAATGTCTAAATAAGACCACAATACCCAGCAAACTGGAGTGAAAGAAAAGGAAGGAAAAGGAGGCAGCAAAGTCTGCACCTATCTTGGTGCCGAGCATGGTACTAAGGTAGGCACTTTCTGTGCTACCATCATCCTGTAGACGAAGCAGCAGGATCACAGGGGTTCAGAAACTTGCCGCGAGTAACACAAAGATCTGGGTCCAGCCCTTAACGGCCCCGGAGCCCAAATTTCTCCCACTGTACCCCAGGCAAACCCAGCAGGGACCAGGGGACTGTGCATGATGCTCCCCACAGCCGCCTCCCTGTCACTGCAAGCCACAACACTATGTACCCTGGAGGGCAGATTCTGCAGCAGGAGTCTCCCACCGGCTGCACCACTGCACATTACACTCCTCTGCAGGGCTTTCAAAACAAAACCAAAAACCCAAACTACAACGACTGAGTGCCCCTGTCCCCCACCGAAATTACAACATCACTGGCCTAGGGTAGGGCCCAGACCTTAGCATTTTTTAAAGCCGTCCAGGGCTCAAAACCACTGTTCTGGAATCTTTTAAACAAGAAGGAACCGCTGAGCTTTCCAGTCTTTTCTAATCCGGAAATTAGATAAAGCGCCAGCACCCCCAAGACCAGGACAGCAGTGAAACGCAGACATGGATGTGACTGGGCTCACTGGGTTTTCCAGACGTCCTGCCCAATTCTGCCCGAGAGTCGGGGTAGAAAGAGCCAAAAATGACCTCCCGTCCCATCACAGAGAAGGGCAGAGAGGAAAGCAGACAGAAATCAGAATGGAACCTTAGTACATGAATGGGTACCACACAAAGGGAAACTGCGAAAAAAACGCAACACTTCAGAACATTCCACAGAAGGTGACACAACTACTCCTGTGAAGTGAGTTCCTGGAGTGCAAAAGGGTATTTCAAGAGAAGTCACATGGGAAAACACCATCAAAAAGTGCAAGTTTCACTGCCTGCAAACCAGCAGTAAATAACTATTCTTGTGTTCTGTAACATTAATAACAACATTCTCTACCGAGTGCTGGCTCACATTCCAGGCACCGTGTATCTTCTTATAAAACCCTCGCAAGAGCCCAAATAAGCCAGGAAAGATTACTGTCCTCACTTTTATAGGAAAGTAACCTGAGGCTGAGGATGAAGAAACACGAGTGCTTTATCTATGTGTACAAGAGACTATTGGGGGGGGGGGG
>NW_006785040.1:781320-791549 GCF_000442215.2 Lipotes vexillifer
AAACACGAGGTTTTTTTCTATGTGTAACAAAGACTATTGGGGGGGGGGGCTGGGGGGTGTTCTACGAGCTTTCTCACAGCATACCCAGGGACAACACCTGAGCGAAGAAAATTCAGACTGGAGCAATTTTTAAAGAGTATATCTGAAGATACGACTTAATGTGTCTGTGCCTGTGTCACCTGTAGCAAAAATGTCACTACTCTGTCCCTGTATCATAAGGTATTTATGAGAAAATAAATCCGGAGTAACTGAATTACTTCAAAGAGCTAGAACGGTCTTCAGGCTAACACTACTCCTTAATATCACCTGCAAGGCAAGCAGAGAGGATGAACTGGCAGAGTTCAGAGCTTTCTAGAAGAAACTCAGAGCAGGTATTGCTGCCCCTCTTCCACCCTAAGGTCATCAGGCAAGGGGCATCTGGCTTCTGCGCCAAGAGGGGACCTTGCTGTCGGGCAGAGAGGGGGGGGCCTTGGGAAAGCTACAAAGACACCCTCACCAGAAGCTGCGGGGGGGTCCCCACCAGGACATGACAGGACAAGGGGGACACTCCTCTCCTCGGGAAGGTTAAATTCACAAGGGGTACTGGATGCCCACACCTCGTCTCCCACACTGAGCTCGGAGAAGGAAAACACCCCCTCGACCCCCACAGCGAGGGAGGGAGGAGGGAAGAGCCAGGGGGAGAGGCACTTTCTCAGGCAAGGTACCTCACCCCCAAAGGCTTCCCATCTGTGAACTGGGGTGACGAGGAGGAAGCAGTCTCTGGAGGAGCAGCTGGCAGGGGAGGAAGGAGCGCCGGGCTGGGCTCTGTGCAGGGCTGTCCCCAGAGCACAGCTCAGAGCTGCCCGAAATACCCACAGCCTGGGTTTAGGGTGATTTCCCAGCATCATACCACTAAAAAAGTCACAACAGGAAAGCGCCTTTGTGAACACGTTAGCTTTCAAAGCCAGGGCAAAGGAAACTATGGTTCGTTCATCCACAATCTGAGCACTCCTGCTGTGCCAGGCACTCCCATCAGTGGGTTCACAGGGCTCCGGCGCCACGCTCCTGGGGCGGGGGCAGTAACAGGCAGTACCTTCTTGGCCGGGTGAATTCCTTGGATGCTCTTGATGCCTGGAGGGCCGGCTGAGTGCACGTGGGCCCCCACCGGAGGGTGCTGGGGCTGCTGAAGCGCCCCCTTGGTCAGCGTCACCTTGCGGGCAGGCTGCTGTCTCACTTCTGGGGGCTGAGGGAGCCGCTGAGGCTGGCCCTCCAGGTGAAAAAAGCCATCGCTCTCTCCTCCCTGCTGAAACCAAGGCAGCACGCTGGTCAGTCTCCGCACGAGCAGGCATCCCTCCCCAGCATCGGGGTCCATCTCGATCAGTGTTCAACTGAGAAGCAAAACCATCAAGCCTGCCATTTCACTAGGGCCACTAAGGAAATTTCTTATTTGACGGGTGTTTGGGTTTTAATAGTATTTTTCAAATTTAAAACTAAGATCTTTAATTACTTTATCCACTCAAGAGGTCTGTAATTACTAAAGTAAGTGCTGTTGAGTTCAGTGAAATAGTGCTTGACTTTAAAAATACTTCATACTCGACATGGCTTTTCCATTTTCATGAGCATTCTTGTGAAAATCTGACAGTTTGTATAGGCAGTGGTTTTAAACTTTTAACTCCCACTCAAACCTAATGAAAGCGGGTCATCACCCTGACTCGCCCCGCTGTCCCCCGGCGCTGGTTGTGAATCCCGGGCGCACTCCAGTGCCTTCCTCCCTGCAGATACAACCCTGAACACTGGGCTCCCCAGAGTGCCCGCAGGCTGAGCAGCACCCTGGTCGCCCCTCCTCCTCTGAGTCACAAGTACCCACACGTAGGCTGGCCTCCGGCCTCAGTCCTGTTTGGAACAAGAGCAGACCAGCCAGGAGTCTGAGAAACTGAATGAGGAAATTCTAGAAATGAAAGAGTTACTGGAGGCCCAGACAGGTCCTCCCCACATGGCGGACAGGGAACCGCGGGGAGACAGCAGGAAGAAGAGCTGAGGAGGGGTCTGAGGGGGCAACGCACTCACAGCTCGCCGGCCAAGGGCAGGACGGGGCGCCGAGCACCACCGATCCCTGAGCGCTGGCTGAGCACTAAGCTGGGCAGCGACAGGGCTGCCTCCCGGGAGACCAGGCGAAGAAATGAAAAGCCCAGGCCCAAACGGATCCTCTGGTGAATTCTATCAACTGTTTAAGAAAGACAGACTCCCAATCTTACACAATCTGGTTCAGAAAACAAAAGCGGAGGGACAACTTCCCCACTCATTCTCTCAGACTTGTATTACCCTTTTACAAAAGTCAGACAAAGACATCAAAAGAAACAAAAGCCACAAAAGAATATCCCTCATACATACACATGAAAAAAATTCTCACCAAAACACTAGCAAACTAAATTCAGCAACGCAGAAAAAGAATCATACACCATAACCAAGTAAGATTTACCCCAGGAATGCAAGGTTGGTTTAACTCAAAAATCAGTTATGAGACCACGTCAGTAGAGGAAAAGACCACATGACCACCTGCACTGATACAGGAAAAGCACTCATAATAAAAATTTTCAGTGAACTAGGAACAGAAGGGAAAAATCAACCTGACAAAGGAAATCTACCAAAAATCGACAGCTCACATCATGCTTAGTGTGAGACTAGTCAGGGGTATTCGACCTGCACGTTAGTCACCCGGGGAGCTCTCGTGTGTTAGTGTTCCTGGACTTTGACCCAGAACCATCCAATTAGACCCTCTGGAGCTGGAACCCAGACATGAGCATTTTTTAATTTTGTTTTGTTTTTGGGGTTTTTTTGCAGTACGCGGGCCTCTCACTGTTGTGGCCTCTCCCGTCGCGGAGCACAGGCTCCGGACGCGCAGGCTCAGCGGCCATGGCTCACGGGCCCAGCCGCTCCGCGGCATGTGGGATCTTCCCGGACCAGGGCACGAACTCGTGTCCCCTGCATCGGCAGGCGGACTCCCAACCACTGCGCCACCAGGGAAGCCCCAGACATGAGCATATTAAATGAGAAGTTTCAGAATACAGAGAAGGCAGACCTGGATGAGCACCCGGAACAGCACCTGGCAGTGAGAACGCTGAGCACTGGGAATAAAAGCGCTCTTCCAGTGATGTTGTCCAGCCAGGGCTGAGGATGGCTGAACCAGGTGGGTGCCCCCATAATGTTCTGTGACTCTGTGACTCTATAATGTCGGCTATAATTGCCTGAAATGGGATCCTGCTGGGAGTTATTCCAACCTGATGGAAGACTGTTCCCCAAATGAAAACAGACGCACTATGGAAAGGCAGGCCATTCTGCAGGACCAGGATCCACATAAAGTCAGACTGCTTCTTGTGCTTCCTGAAACTTCTCCATTACATCTTTTATCCAAAAGGTGTGAGCAGGTACCCCAGCCAGGCAGAGATGGCCTATTCTCAGCACACAATTTTTCAAAGTTCTTATCTTGAAAAGCTATGTGAACACTCTCTAGTTTTGTATATGCTTGAAATTTTCTATACTAAAAAGTTGAAAATTTTAAGGATATGTGACACCACATATTCCTATCTTTAAAAGCCAGTAGTCCATCACTTATTAATTTACTTATTAATTTACTTAAAATCATATTAAAATTATGTTAGTATAAGATTCATAAATTCACTATTCAAATGTTAAGTCTCACTGTTCTTAAAAACATCTCTTTATATGGGCTGAGACTTCACACTAGCCCCCAGGTCCCACCAGAGGCTGTGCTATAGATGCAGGTGGCACTGGGTCACTAAATTCTCCACATGTGGGGTAGCTCAGCTACCTAACAGTCTACTGACTGATTCTCCACCATCTACCTTTTTCACGAATGTGGATAAATGAACTGGCTATTATGTACGGTTTAGAGAAACCAGTGGCTTAGACTTGGGTGAGTCTGTTTTTGTTTACCAAGCCAAAATTTCCTATGCATATAGATGGCACTGAGATATTTACTGAATAAAACAATCAATGGTAGATCAGGCTTCTAAAAGCTACGTAGTTCTGAATGTGCTATTAAAAAAGAGATTACAGTATCAGGATACTAGGTTATAGCCACTGTCAATTAGTTCATACGTATTTACTAAATGCCACTGTGATACTAAAAAAGGCCAGCCTTCAGTTCAGCACTGATACTGGGTGCAGCAAAAAACATACTGTCATGCTGTACAAATCGGTAATCAGCTGGTACATGTGGTCTAAAAGGAATGATGTCCATATATACGGTGGACAACATGGTGAATATCGTTGCAGATATTTTCTTTAGCAATCCAGAGCTAAAAACGTAGATGATCTTAAAATAGAAAACAAAAAAAGAAAAAGAAAAAGAGAGAGAGAAAAAAGGGAATTCCCTCGCCACCAGTGGTTAGGACTCTGTGCTTCCACGGCCGGGGGGCCTGGGTTCAATCTCCAGTTGGGGAACTAATATCCCACAAGCCACGAGGAGCGGCCAAAAAAAAAAAAAAAGTAGATGATCTAGATAGTAAACTTTTATTTAAAAAGAAGAGCTTGCACCAAAAGTAGGGTATTTGCCTATTTTTAAGGTATACACTGTGTGTATGTATTTGGGTGATAAATATGTAACGCTGTGGTGATCTGATGATTTTTAAACTGGGAAATAAGAATAGAAACATTTAGTCAATAAACACCCCAAACAAAAATTCTCTTTGCTGCTATTCTGAGTTAAGAGACTGGTGATAATTTATGTCTGACAATATCAGGTCAGAGGAACACCCTGAAAAACAAAGTTATAAACTTTTATTTTCCTTTCAAAACAAGTTTACGTTTTAAAGTAAGCGTGATTCCCATCTGCAGTTCAGAAATACAGGTACAGGTTATCACAAAAAGCCTCTCCATTTAGGACTTCCTAGGAGATGGCCTGAGAAGACACAGTAAAGGACGTCTGTGATCAGAGTGCCAGTGCCGCCTGGCGGTCTCCCCGCTCCGTCTGCATCACACAAACTCACGGGCACGGTGAGCACCCCTACTCCTCCCCACCCGGGGAGCCTCGGCAGCCGCCAGCCTGACCTGCTCACTCGAGGGGGCCCCCAGCATCTCTAACCCTAAGGTTTCCCAGGACACGTAACTGCTTTATTCTTCTTCACAGCGTTAATCACCACTCACAGTCCTGTCACGCTCACGAGAACAGGAGCCCCGCGGGCAGCACTGGTCGCCACGCATCCTCGGCTCAGAGAAGAGGACCGAGCCCTGGGCGGGAAGATGACAAGCACTTGGTGAGTCAACGATGAACAAGAAAGAGGGATGCTTCAGGCAGGGATTATAACAAAGGCCCAACTTTTGGGAAAAACTGCTATCGTCAGCTTACAAGTGACGGGAAGGTCTGGGTAAGTTCTGGAGTTACTTATATTCAGGACAGTGTTTTACACCTTCTACAGCTACAAATGATGTAATAAACTTTATAACAGAAATTTCCAAGGCACTCTAGGCTCTCCATCACCATATGCTGAATGGCATCATTCAACATGCTCCACTCACGGGAAGATGGATGGAGTTGTTTGCTGAATGTCTTCAATTTGACAAGTAGTACACTAGGGTCTGTACAGAGACTGTTTTCCTTCAATCCTCCCTCAAGGTAAACATTATTATTCTCACTTTCCAAATGAAAAACCCGAGATCCTTGGTCACACAGTAAGTGCTTTTAGGACTTCCTGTCTCAGTGGTTCCAAAGCATGGACTCCACACAACCTCATAGGCAAGGAGCTTATACAAACATAACTATTTTTAGCAGGGTTGGAAACAAAGGGACTAACCATCATTCAATTAAATCATTTTAAGGAAATGAAGGTCTACTATAATGCTCTGCTCTGACATTTTTCTGGAAACCATGCTGAGGACTCAAGGCTTAAATATAAGTAATAAGTTATTTCATTTTGTAAGAAAAGCAGATTTCTTTTTCAATTGAGAGAACAATTATTTTCTTTCAAATTAGCACAACGAAAAGCTAATTCTTAGGATAAATTTTAAATCCCAGAGTTATTCCGGTTAACTAGGCAACATTCAACCTACTAACTTCTAGGCTGTGGCCAGAAACATATTTTTTACACCTACTCTCACGTTCTCACAGACACAGAAAAAAGGTGAGTGAGAACCAAGCCAAACTGAACCCCCCTATTTACTGAGAAGCCTTCTACAACTTGTCTATATAGTTAGCAGCACTGAAGGGGATCCCAAAATTATTACTTATGTAAATTTTAAAATACTGTCGATTCAAATCAGGACTTTCAGAAACCTGAAAGTTTCATTAAAAACTTATTAAGTTACATTATCATCTTAATGTAAGGAAATAACTAGTCATCTGTGGATGGCAGATTACATTCCATTCAAAGAAAGGAAATCCACTTTGAAAGTGCATTTCTCTAGGGTGGCACAGTTCCCTTTTAAATTCTTTGCACGGCAGTGTGTTTAGACATGATTTTAAATGCCTTTTACTTCCTCCAAAACAGATGAAGAGAAAAGAAGTTGGCCTGTCTCAGACCAACCTGGAAATATTTTCTTGGTTTTTTCCCACAAATAAATATCTTTTAAAGAATACTATAAAAATGTCTCTTGAGAGCAGTTTTTCTTAAATATAAAAGGCACTTCCTGAATTAAGTAAGCTTAGCGAACACTTTTTATCAGCTTAATCGTTACAAAAAATGAGGTTTGTAGCCACCAACATTAGCATGACAAATTTATTTATAACAAATTGTTTAAATGTATAGATAAAAATGCCCGTTGATATTGTCAGGGTATCAAATCTTATTTTCATTCTTAAACATCATGAAGAAGTGGTATCGCTGGCTCGCATTCACTCGTGAGCAAACTGATTAATCCCTCTCTATAGAAATCTCAACTCTTGATTACACCTATCAGACGTTAAGCAGCATTATTCTAGAGTGACAACACTTGACAAATTCCCCAACCATTTTTCTCAACCTTTGTGGCCCTGCTAGCTTGTATTAACCCTGATGAAAAATTAATTTTCCTTATCTTCTTCTAAACCCCAAAATCCAAATCCGCCAAACTGGCAACGCTTTCTGTAAAGGTATTATGAAAACCTCTAAAAGATTAATTGCATGTCTTCAGGTGACATTAAATTAATTTCTGTACTCATGACAGACATTTGATACTCCGTACTGAGAGGACAGATAACATTGTCGGGACACAGAAAAGGACAGTGGTTAGGGTCCCAGGGCCGCCTCTTATGAATTCTCCTTTCGATAAGGCCTACGTCACTGTCATGGCAATGCTGCTGATCTGCCAGCCCACAGACCTCACAGAGCAGGTTTCTATTAACTACAACAATGCTGGGCCTGGCCCTGTGATCTTTAGAAAGCTCACCCAGAATCTGGACAATAAATGATATGCATGCTCTACGAAGTTTCTAAACACAAATACATTTCATGCTCTAGTCTGTCTTTGAGACTACTACTTAAAGGAGAAAAGATAAAAGAAAATAAACAGGCTAATAACATTCTTATCCAGGCTCCTGTGTCAATTCCCTAATTAAGCTGCTGCAATATGATATGAGGTGAGGACACTTCACATGTGCAGTGTCCATCTATTCTATGCAATAAATTATCCTTACATCTGGCAAGCATGCAAAACATGTAAAAGCAGCAACTTAAATCTAAAATGCTTCCTATAAAATTCCAGTAACAGGTCTACACGGGTTGAACTGAAACAAAATCCTTAAGGTTAAAGGGATCTCACAAGTGCTTGCTTGGGCTTCCTGGAGAAAAAAAGGATTCAACCGGTAGGTGCACCAGGATTTCGCCTTACGGTGATAACACGGCACAGTTATTCAAGTGCTCTCTCTCACTCTCTCTCAACATTCTACCTTTCTGAAACTAGTTAGGTTTGGGGAATCTTTTAAAAGCAAAATTAATTGGCCTTTGGAGAAATATACCAAAGACTTGAGCCTGTGAGGGGATCTGATGCCCCAGGATTCTCCAATTTCTACAGCACAGACCTACCAATCTAAAAAAAGGAAAGGACTGCTAGAAGTGAGACTGCGGTTCACCCAGCAGCAGGGGCCCACGAACTCTGGCTTCTCCAGCAAGAGCGCCCCTGTAGGGATGAAGCTCCGGACTCTGGAAAGCAGACGCTTCCAACCTGCCCCGGATGGGCAGCTGGGAAGGACCTACTTCAGAGCGCTGGGCAACTTCCCGGCGCAGGTGACGAGGCTCCTATTCTTGGTAGCCGTTCGAAGTGAGGAGAGGGAAGTTACCCAAGACGCTGGAGAAAGCAGATTCCTTTTCTGCTGGAGAAGGTGGGTTAGCAAATCCTGATTCCTAATTACCAGAGAATTATTTCTGATTTAACCATTTATTTTGCTCTGAAAGAAACACCATATGCCTAAAAACACCTATAAATTCAAGTGTAGACATTCTAATTCATTAAAACTGATTCCTGTCCTCTAATGAACAGTAGTCTATTCTGCCCAAATTTAGAGGTCACATGTTTAAGAATGCTTAAAACGTCATACCTCTAGAAGTTATCAGTTCTTCCCACCAAAGTGTTTCAAAGCTCTTAAAAACAATTACTTATGCACAGTAGCTTCTCCTCCAAAAGAAGATTCTAGAATATACATCTTATCAAACAAGCGATTAATCAAGATTCATGCCCCATTTTTCTTCCTCTCTCATTTGCCTTTCGGCCATCTGACTGCTCATCAGCTCCTCTAACAGAGAAATGATCAGGCAACAAATGAGGCCCAACTACAACGAGCCACTTGGCCACTCTCCCCACCAGAGAGGAGAGGGATGGCAGGACGAGAGGGAACCAGGGGTCAGCAGGGTGCGAGTCTGGGCTCTCACCTCCTTGGACGGTGGTGCCTCCACGCCCACCCCCACTCCCCGTCCATCTGGGCAGGGCCTCTCCTGGTTCCCCTACCTGTGTCAAAGAAGCTTCTCTTACACTCAGCTTCCCAAAGGTGTTTCTCTATCACAAGCCCACTGCAGTTCTGTCCTTTACTACCCATTTCCAACTCACTTTCATCTGACTTGCTTTCTCCTGGTCCTCTAGCATGGCATCAGCTCTTGGATACTGCCCAAAACCATGGCATCAAGTCAGCTTCCACCAGAAACCAATGAGTCAGGACAGCTGAGTCCTCCAGCCGTGGCCAGGCAGCTTGGCGAGTCACAGAATGACATACACAACGTGAGCCTTGTTCTGCCTTGGCCTGGGGTGTGGGTCTCCCCAAGAACAAGTCATCACCACACACTCATCAAACAGCAGCCAAATGTACGATACAATCGCATCTTGTAAACTGAATTAACAAGGATTAATGCTATTTCTGGTGTTATCATACTCTGCTTACTAGTGTCATCTAAATGTCTACAATGTACAGCTGTTACTTTTATAATCAGAAGTACCCTGGGGGGGGGGGGGGGGGGGGGCCCGTGTCCGCTGCATCGGCAGGGGGGGGGGGGGGGCGGGGGCGGAAACGACGACAACACCACACTGTGTTAACTCCTCCTCCTTGGATATTTCCATAAAGAAACTGTAAACAATGCCTGTATTTTTAAAGCGAGAAGCTACTTATTTTCTCTATTATTTCAACAAATGTTTCTTAAATATTTATAATGTATTTGAGACAAAAACTAAACTGAAATGGAAACCCAGCCTCAGTCAAGAGCAGTGACTAGGAGACAGCTCCAGCAGTGGGCAGAGAAGGGCAGGGCGCGGCGGGGTCGTGCAGGCGCCGAGAAAGGGCGCAGCGTGAGTGTGGACGGAGCAGGGAGACAGAACGACAAGAGCAAGGCGGCCAGACCACGGAACAACAGGGCACGTCCAGAGAACGGGAGGCCACGAGGGTGACCACTTGTACCCCCACCTGCGACTCCTTCTCAGACTAGAGTCCCCGAAGACTGACAGATGACTCCAAGACCAGCACTTCTGTTTCTAGTAAATCTGATACACAGTGTAAGAAACTCCTTATACTATTTTTGCAACTTCTCTTGAGATTACGTGTATCAAAATTAAACGTCCTCCACTCCACAAAAAAAGATCAGGTATGCACACACCATCGCGCTAGAGAAAATCTGAGAATAACTTTTGAGGAAGAGAAGAAATCTACAAATGCACACCAACCCCCAAAAGCAAGCTCACACAAACAAATTGGGACCTTTTACGTGAAGCATTTTGACAGCCTTTTAAAAGTAAAATACAAGAATATCATGACTGGACAGCTGGCTTTCCTGCTG
>NW_006785040.1:791619-802799 GCF_000442215.2 Lipotes vexillifer
CCTGCTGAGGCATTCTGTGCTTCTCCCATTTCTCTGTGTGGCCAGCAGAACAAAGGGCTCTTTACTTAATTTGCTGCCAAATTCTTAAAATTTTCATGACCTCATTTAGAATAAAGCAGCTGAATTCAGAATTTGCTCTCATTTTCTTAAAGAACACTGTAAGAACACACTTTTCTTCCTTTAACTAAAAGGAAAGGGTAGTAACATCTACTGAGCCACTGCCATGTGCCCAAGCACTGTGCCACTCATCTCACCCATGTCACGACAGTTAACCCTCACAGCCACCCTGGGAGAAGCTTAGCCTCATTCTGAGGAGGACACGGGTTCATCTGGGCCAGGTAACCTGATGCAAACATCTCAAAGATTCCCCATTTCCCCTAAACTGGAAGACAGAGCTGCAGGCCTAATTAAACTCCTGAATAAACAAATTTTGCATGGCACTTGCTCGTCCTAATTCTTTTTTCTGGTGTTTAATCACAAAACATGGCTGAGGATGATTATACTAAGTTTACACTAAGTAAACATCTTACATTTTTATATATGCTCTGTTATTAACGCCAAGAGTTTTTCTGGATTATGTATTTGGTTACGAGAGAAATGATGACTGGGGGCAGGGGCACGGCACGCTGCACAGCATGTGGGGTCTTTGTTCCCCAACCAGGGACTGAACCCAGGCCCTCGTCAGTGAAAGCACGGAGTCCTAACCACTGGGTCACCAGGAATTTCAGAAATTATGATTTAACAGGATTGCTCTTTTGGTTTCTGAAAATTAAACACTTAAAAGTAGCTTTCTGAGAAATGAGCAAATGGAGACTATTCCTGTTTTAAATAAAAAGAGAACCATTCCATCACATAAAATTCTTTAAGTAGATTACTTACATAAATATTATTCAGGGAGGCACATGAAATTTTAGAAGCAATATTTGCCAACATTTAACACTCTTTACAAGTAGCATTAATTTGTTCCTTTTTAAATCTCACCCAACAAATCCAGACAATATAAATGGGAAAAAACTAAAATTCACAAAGAGATTGATTAGCCTCATAACAAAACGTCTCTTTAAATTTCAAACTCCCTTAATGATTTCAATTTTAAATATAAAATCTGATCTATTTTGATCTACACAGAAATGTTCAAAGACACATTTCTAGCACACAGCTATAGTCATAGCTACACTCAGCCAGGGTACACCGTCCCTCGCTTTAATTCACCATACCAGGCTACTCCACACAGGTTCCAGAACAGGCGTGATGAAAACCCAGCCGCTCCCCAGTCCTGACTCCACAGCTGATGCCACTCACCAGTCAGGGTTCTGTGGCACACCTCTAAACCCTTCTCAACATACTCTGCAGCCAGTCACTACCAACTGGGGTTGGCAAGCAAAATGAAACCTGATCAGCCCCTCATCCTAGAAGCCGCCCCTAAAAAACTCACTGGAAAGAGTACACTACTCTCCCTAATCTAGAACTAAGAAACCTAGGAGGAAAAGGAGCAGCAAAAATAGCTATTATAAATAATGGTAAAAAGCACAGGATTTAGAAGCCTCACTCTACCAGTTAGTAGCTGAGTGGCCCTGGGCTACTATCTGAGACTCAATTTACTTACCTATGAAATGGCAATAATAGATCTAACTCATAAGGATGCTGTGAATACATGCTAAACACCTGATAAACAGTAGCTACTACCTATTATGCGGCATAAAATCAGGGAATGTATTTCTAGAAGGGGCCTTAGGAGCATTCCAAAAAGAAAATGGACATTTATAAAGTACCTTCTACGTGTTAGAAGGGCCCCCAAGACAATAAATATTAGACAAGCATCCAGCCACGGGTCTTCCTCAAACACAGCCACGTTGTTTTCACCTCATCACACCCTCCTGGTGACTGAGGGCCTCAACCTCCACGCCCCACACACAGGAGCTTCGGATCGGCCAACAAAGAACGCATGATGCCAAGACGGCTCCCGAAGAAAGTCAGGTACGACTCTGCGAGCTACAAACCCAGACCAGACCCTGGTCAGGGACTGTGTGAGAACCAACACCAAGAAATACTTTTCATTACGTCCTTTTGAAAACGCTTCCCATGTCCGTAATGCATTAGCTCTAACAAAGAGGAACAATATAAAAAGACTAGAAATTCTCCTTCGATGATCAGTATGAATTAAAATCACGTTGAAGATAGTATAATTAATGAAAGGGCAGACTGAAAAACCTACAGTCTTAAGAAGCAGGCTCTTTCACCTTTCAAAAACCCCAATTTAATAAAATCCAAAGATAAATTATTGAATTACAGATAATGAAATATGGAAAATGACAAAAGAGAAGACCTTATTGATTCACAATTGCCTCACAGGTAAAAGTTCACCTAAAGAAACCTAATTTAAGCTGTAATATATTTCAATTTGTACATCAGAATAAGACTGCCAAGAAAATTCCGCTTTCCTAACAATCCTGTAGATACGTATTTTTACTGTGATCACTGCCAGAGCACAATTTCTAGAACAGCACTATGTACTGCGATAGTCCTGTGTCCTGTCTGAAGACCAACTACTGGAATGAGGAGACCACTGAACGCAAAGAATAGTTAATGCATTCGATGCCAGTTTAGGTTAGAAAAAAGTGAAAGAAATCAAACTGACTCTCTGAAAAGTAAATTTCTCTAGAAAACCTTATAAATAGAATATCTACTGTTATTTCTGCACTAACAGAATGAGAAGTAGTCCTGGGCTCATAGCAAAATACAAGAATGTGAACTGACAATGAAATGCTTCTATTAAACAAGTAACTATAAACCTGAAATGCATAAATAATATTCTGCACAGGTACGATATACAAGTCAATCCTCCCATATGCTAAGCCCCTGTCAGACCCTCACCAGGGTGGCTGATTCAGCTCCAAGCACACAACATAGCACAGCCCTGGGCATTAATGCCATGGTGCACGAAAGGAGAGAAGGAGCAGCAGGGACAGAAATAAAAGGAAAAATGAGAGCATACTTAGCACTTACAAGAACTGTCTCCTTTTTGCACAATGGGTATGTTACAAATAGTTCCTACCCACCAAAAAAAAAAAAACACACAAAAAAACCTAGGCCATTACGGAAACACTGTTCTGGTTCAGTGAGATACAAACAAACAAGAGACATTTATCCTCTGATAAGGTGAAAGTTGCCAACATGCTATTGGAGGAATTATTGGAATAAATCCTAATATACAGAACATGTTGGTTAACTAACTTAATACTGAAGAATTAAAAAGGGAGCTAAAAAACCATTTCAAAGTTTGGCAGACAGCTATTTTCATGTAAAATTCCTCTGTTGTTTTCCTGTGTATTGTAAAATTATATAGCATGATTTTGGAATATGGTCTGATATAAAAGCTTTCTTTTTTCCACTGGAGAAAAAAGCAAAAATTGAGGTAGATAAATTCTGCTGAGGTAGATAAATTCGTTAGCTGAAGGCTGCCTGTGGACAGCAGAGCTGTGCCCCGCACCTCCTAGTCTGCCGGAGCCCAGAGTGCCCAGGCCCGCACCGCACCACTGTGGCTGCCCAGGGAAAAGGCCTATTCCCAAACCATCGCCCCATGGCCCATCCTCAGAAGTTTCTAACTCAAGTAAAAAAATGAGACACTGACAAAGTATGATTAAAATACGGTCAAAAGCAAAAGGCCACACAGATACCGGAAACTGATGAACACTTGGGTCTTCACCTAAAGATAATAAATTCATACAATATTTAAACAATCTGATATAATACAGGCCATCTACTTATCAACATTTTGAGTCACCATGAACCGAGGTGAGAAACAACAGATTTGCTCTATCACAAATTTTCTTATGGCATGTGAAAAACTTCACACCTTAGTCTACAAACCTAGAAACAAGAGCAATTAAAACTCAACTAATTAAGCAGCTAACAAGGAGCTGCCCTTAATCCAGGACAGCAAACAACTCCTGCCCATTCCTAGTGGTACTGCTGTCCCTGGGTGAACTGAGAATTAGAAGTCCTTTTCTTTTTTTACTGTAAATATTTTGTGGTTTTAAAAGTAATCATCTGTAGCTGCTTTGCTCTAAGAGCCTGTGTCTTATGGTTCTCCCCCTTTCTTCCCCAGTTTGTAACACAAATTGCACACAATAGGGAGCTGAGACAGAGAGCACGACAGTTACTCGGACCAAAGAGAGTCTGTTGCAGAATTAATTATAATTAAAGCAAGAGATGAGTGTTACCTTCTATAATAAATAAAGACTATATGGCAGAATCAAGGAAGCAAGTATTCTACAGACGCTGACAGGAGAATCTCCTGCAATGGGAATCTATCTGCAGCAACTCTGTTTAGTTTAAGTACTGAATTTATCCAAACTGCAATTACTGTGCTTTACTGCAAATGATCTGAAATGGGCACTGTTAGGAGGTGAAGAAAGAAATGAGGGGTGCCCCACTTCTGAAAGCACATGGTAGGATCACACATGATTTCACTTTAGAATACTGTCAATCCCTTTTTCCCTCAAATGGGGGCGGGATGGTGGGCAATTAGCTTGAACTGGAAGACGGGAAACAGTCTTTGAAACAACGCTGCTTAAAAGCAACACAGAGACACTGCCCCCCCGCCCCCCGCTGCCACAGATGCTCCCTGAATCTAAAGCTACACACAACAAATTATGTGTTCTGTGGTAAAGGAAATTTTATTTTAAAAACAAACTCGATGATGCTAGCATAAATTATGTATAAAAAGAAGCTAAAACTGAGAAACGTCTAATTTAGGAACTGTCACACTGGTTTTTCACTAAGACTCAAGAGACAACTGAAACATGGGTCCCAATTGGAAGCAGGATTTAAAGGACAATTCTTACACCAGCTTCAAGTGGGGAGAGGCTGGTCCACATGATTCTAAGACAGGCAACTTTACTTCCCTTCCTTCAAAAATCCTCTCTGGGAGTTAGGACATACTAAGTGAAACATAGATTCCAAGAGGCACTGGTGACCTCGTCAACTTACCCCGCCTGACAACTTAATCACCCTGACCTTGGAGCTGACGTGCGGCCCGTCTCCGCCACCGCTGTTGGCCCGGTGCATGACAGTCCTTTTCGCGCCAGGCTTGACCTCCGGGGGCCGGCCCTGGAGGGACGCGGCTCGAGCAGTCTGCAAGGGGGGTGGCGGTCCCTCCCCGTCTGCAGGCTTTACCTGCAGGACTTTGTGCTGAGCTGGGCACTGAGGTATGGTTCTGGCCTGTCTCAAATGTTTCAGTGGTTTCATCTGCTGTCCTTGATACTGCGTGTTAGCACCAGATGGCACAAAATTGGATGTTTTGGGTGGAACATTTGAAACAGTGGCATCTTGGTTTTTCACGAGAAGTCTGTTTTTCACATGCGGTCTGACCTGTGCCCCCGGGAAGGGTAACAGTGGGTTACCATTGGTGGGCGACGGTGCCGACAGCTGCTCTTCCTGCCCGGCCAGGGCTGGTGGGGGGCAGAGCTGCTGCTGCTGCTGCGCCAGCCTCTCGAGCAGCTCCTTCTTCCTCGCGCCGGCCTGCTGCTGCCGCCGCAGCTCCTTCTGCTTCAGGATTTCTTCTCGGAGGCGCTTCTGTTCTTCTATCTTTAAGCGGTATAACCTCGTTTCTTCATCTTCATCAGGAAACTGAAGCAGAAAACACACATGGTTTAGAGTACAAGGCTAGGTGATGGTTCCAGTCTGTTTCAGCAAACTTAAGAAAAGGCACTTTCTAAAAACCCTTTAATTCAGGATTGAAAGAAACCATTCAAAATCTGCTTATAGACTTTAAGTATAACTCCTTCCCCTGGGGAGGGAAAAAAAAAATTACACAGCTAAAGCTAATTTGGAAAATCTTATCAGAATATTAAAAATGAAATAATGTAAATTTCCACTCATTTACAACTTTGAAACCAATTAAACTATTCATTTAAGATATCAAAATATGTTTGAAATGGAAACTGCAACAGTAGGGAAGCCTCGCTGTCACACAGGTTTTATCTGGCTCTCCTCTGACGAACCAACAAAAGGTGGGGTGTAAATGACCTGAAAGGGTCTGATTAGAACTATTGATTTTTCGTACAGAATTTTCAGCCTGATCTCAAACTCATTTGTCACAGAATAATTGCCTATAATGAACAGCACAAGTCAATCTCTCTGACCTTGAACTCATGCACTCTCCTCAGAATCAAAATGCTGCCAATTGCAGTGTTGGAATATTAATGGTATATAAGGAATGCCTTTAATATGCCAGTCCCAAACCATTCTGAAAGTCTATCAGAAGAATCTTTGTAAAAGTCCAATAATTTTCTTAAAAAAAGCATCCAGGGGCTTCCCTGGTGGCGCAATGGTTGAGAGTCTACCTGCCGATGCAGGGGACACGAGAAAGTACCCCGGTCCGGGAAGATCCCACGTGCCGCGGAGCAGCTGGGCCCGTGAGCCATGGCCGCTGAGCCTGTGAGTCCGGAGCCTGTGCTCCGCAATGGGAGAGGCCGCAACAGTGAGAGGCCCGCATACCGCAAAAAAAAAAAAAAAGCATCCAAAGAGGAAAGTTTATTAAAAGTTTAGCATTTGTTTAAAATTGTAATAATTTCCTTTAAAAAAAAAATCATAGATATCATCACTCACAGATCCTTTGCAAAAGAATATAATAGGATTTACTCTATCTAGAATTCAGCTGTTAGCAAATAAACCTTAGAAGTTAGGAATTATAAGACCAAAATGTAGCTGAAGAGTTGGCTAGTGCCCCCAGAGCCTGTGCACTTGACCTACAAGACACAGAGCCAAGCCCCCTCACTGGGGCTTGCTTGTCATTTTAGAAGCAATCCTGATCAACTCAGTCACCTAATTTCAAAGTCTAGGACAGACCTGAAACAGAAAATCTTAAGTTGGCTGAGGGCTACACAGAGCTATAAGTGACATTAAGGGGAAGACAGAAAAGCAGAAGTTCAAGAAGTACAGGGGCCAGGGCATTCTGGGGAAATAGTAACAGGTTCAGAGGACCCACCGTTTCAAATGCAAGAATATTTAATATTCCTAGGATTTTCCCCAGGTAATCGAAAAAGAGTTAAAGTATGTTCAAGAATATAGGTAGAAATACTTCTAAATAGATTTGTCCTTCATTATATCATTACCAATTGGGTGAATATAAGAAGATAAACCACACTAACCTAAGCAAAACAAACAGAAGATTTTAAAAAATAAAAAAACCACTTTACTCCTGGTCCCATTCTATGTGCACAGAAAATTAAAAGCAAACAAATTAAGACACACACCACTTACACTATGGCCACCTACAAGTTCCACTTCACGCACAAAGCATCCAGTTTATCCTACAGAAGACTTCTTCAGAAGCCTGCTTATTAACTCAACTATTATGAAAGGGACAAACGTGGCTAGTGGTATGCCTAAAAAGTCACTTTTCTCTTTTTATTTAGCCACTGTTACTACAAAAGTATATGTGACTTCATTTTTGAGCCAACTCCATTTACACATATGAGTCAGGAGCTAGCTATATAAACTAAAAGCAGGATAAAATTTTTAGCAATGATTTCTTTTTATAAACTATCCCAATCCCGCCTGTAAATCTACATGATTTTTTCATATATTGATTTTAAAACCGAAATGTCACCCTTCTTCTAATAAGATGTTATTAAACGTTAACTCAGTATTTTCACTTTATACTTACATTTCTGACTTGGAAACATTACATTACAGCTGCTATAATAATTTATTAGAAGAAAATCTGACACCCCCCCACACACTTTAATTGATTGAAAGGCAAAAACCAGTTAACGCTTGTTTTTATCATGATTAAGGGCTTATATTCTCATCTAAGGAAACTTTGTGCCATTATTTTATCAAGTTAATAGATATACTTACTTATTACATTATATATATCATTATTAACGTAACTTCCACGTACTGGTCTCTTGCCACGTCTCAGGCACATACACCCAATAGTTAAGGAAACTGAGGCTTGGGATAAGTGAAGTAACTGGCTCAGAGCCGCACTGCTAGCGACAACGGATCATTCCAAGGGCGTGTTCTAACCTGTGCTACACTAGATGCCTATGCTTCATTAGAACCTACATTATACAGATACTGCCCAACTTTTGTATCTATAATTCCAGGGAACATCCCGCAATGGAATCCTGACCTCAGGGAAGCATTAGACAAGCGCATTCACTTCTTTTACAGGAGACCAAGGGCCTCAAGGGGTTTGTCTCAGGCATAAATTTTACTGACGTAAAGAAATTTTTTTTTTTAAATGTAAAAGTTCCTGACTAATACTGCATTAACACTGAACTGCCTCTAAGCAAAACATAATCAAGTGGCCAAAACTAAACCAAGGTGGGCTTCCCTGGTGGCGCAGTGCTTGAGAGTCTGCCTGCCGATGCAGGAGACGCGGGTTCGTGCCCCGTTTCGGGAGGATCCCACATGCCGCGGAGCGGCTGGGCCCGTGAGCCATGGCCGCTGAGCCTGCGCGTCCGGAGCCTGTGCTCCGCAAATGGGAGAGGCCGCGACAGTGAGAGGCCCGCATAACGCAAAAA
Organism: Lipotes vexillifer; assembly: GCF_000442215.2. Classification (NCBI taxonomy): domain Eukaryota; kingdom Metazoa; phylum Chordata; class Mammalia; order Artiodactyla; family Lipotidae; genus Lipotes; species Lipotes vexillifer. The sequence goes on from NW_006785040.1 coordinate 800,157, forward strand.
AAAAAAAAAAAAAAAAAAAACTAAACCAAGGTACAAATAACATCTCAATTGGAAATCATGTAGAATACTGACTTGCGTTTATTATTTATTCTTACAACATTTATACCTATTTAGAAATCAGCAATAATATACACAATTCAGAACAAAACACCCCTCCCCATCTTATTTAAAGGTCTAAACTCGTCCTACCTTCTAGAAGTTCACAGTGTAAAACCAGAAAAGCCACAGGAACATAAGAGTAAATGTAAGGGGTCAGCTAACTATGGTCCATGAGCCCATCCGGCCCAACACTTGACTTTGTCATAAAGTGCTACCAGAACACAGCCATGCCCATTGATGTAAGACTGTCTATGTTTGCTTTTGTGATAAAACAGCAGAGTTGAGTAATTCTGAGAGACAATTTGGACTATAAAACCTAAAATATTTGTTATCTGGGCCCTTCAGAGAAACAGTTGGTTAAGATCCCTGATATACACAGATTCTGTAACACACAACTATAACTGTATAAATATATGAATACAATCTGATACAGTACCAGTGAGAATGAAAGTGTACCTTATATGAATATGGCTGTTAGGTTAAAAGAAGGTGGGATGATTTTGTGAAGAACTCACCGGGTGAGAGTGAACTGAGATAAGAGGTACAGACCTTGATTATAAGGTCTCCCTGTTTGAAACCAAACATTATTTTTTAATTAGAAAAAGAAAAGTCCTACCTCTGGTTCTGTTTTTGCTTCCTCTTTAGGCCGGCCCACAGGGCTAACTGGCTTGACTTTCACATCAGCCTTCCCCTGCGCAGTCCTGGGCCCCACCCCGGGCCTCGTGGGCGGTGACGTGCTGATAATAGGCTTTACTTGAGCGCCGGCTGGTGCGGAGGAGCAGCGACTGTTACTCACTTCTATAACATGTGAGGGTGCTATTGGTAATTCACGCAAATTACTGTTTCTTGGAGCAGTTGGCTGCATTTGCTGCATTGGTCGTTTGGTTACATTCTGAGAAGTTGTGTTCTATCATCACAAGAAGAAAGAAATTCTAATTACAACTGGAAACTTGGGAGAAGAAACATAAAAAGGCACATTAGATTAAAATATTTTTAAAAATCATTCTAACTGAATAAGTGACTTCTCCTTTGGGGGGCAGATACCTTCCTGTTGGTAAACATTTTTTCCCTGCATAAATGCTTTCTGCTCTACATAGTAACATACCCTTACTGATAAGGACTGGGGCTGGGAAAGGTACCATACCTGCCTACAGACAGGATCCTCTTTATGGATATTACACCAGGTGACTTACAGGATGGGGACAAACATTTTTAACAGAATCAACAGTGCAACAAGGACTCCCGCACAAGGAGTCAGCTGGGTTAATGGCACCACCACTGTCAATGGGTCCCCTAAATTGAAGGTAGAACAAACAAAGAAGGAAGCATTAAGTTAGTGCCCTAAGAAAAAGGAGAAAGATGCCCATAGCTCTCATCGGGGAGGAGACCGTCAAGTCATGTTCACCCTGAGGATTCTTAACAGAGGCCCAACGCCTAGAGGAGTGTGTAGATCTGTGAGATGGCAGGGGGAGGACTGCATTCCACGGCTGCTCAGCTCAAGACTGGGGGTGTTGTCTACCACTGTTCTTACAAAATGAAGCCCAGGTTACAAAGCACCCTCTCCAGATCTAGAAATCCTTTCTTACTTCTTACATCGTTTTAGTCTCAATGCTACTTTAAGAAACAAAGAGGCAGGTATGAAAAAACTGAGATTAAAAGCAGCTAAGTGACATGCTTGAAGCTCAGGGTCAAAAGGACCAGTATTAAAGGGAAAACGCAACTATCTCACCTTACAGCCTGGAACTCTAACCCTGAGCCTCTTTACACGGTTAGTTATTTAATGGAGGATAAGACAGTAACCGTGACTAGTCTTTGACTTTTAAAGCGACACACATCTCCCAGTCTCTTTCAATGCATGACAAGCCATACGTCTGCCGATGGTACTCGAGAGCGTAACCTCACAGATCAATGCAGTCCATCCCCCACGATTAACTATAAGCTCCATGAAGGCGGGAAATGTGTCTCTCTCATTCACTGCTATATTCCCAGGAACCAGAGCAGTGCCTAACAACAAAGGATATTCAAGAAATTCTTCCTGAATTCATTTACTTGTGCATTCACTGCCCAAGGAGATAGACAGCCACTGGCAAAGGTAGAATGATTATCACCCAAAACTACTTTCTGAAGTCATGCATCAATTACTAAGGCCATCTTGCACTACAGGAGGATCTAGACACACAAGGCCCCGCGACATAAAAGGTGCCCCTGGAAGACAGCTGAGGAACTGGACACTTACATGCCTTAGCCCCTGGCGCTGGGGGCACTGCGTCCGACTGCTGCTTGGCTGAGGCGGCCCCGTCTGCATGTGAGGCCTGAACTGGGGCTGAGCCGCGGGCATCAGGGGCGGGGGAGGAACAGAGAGGTGGTGGTGCTGGTGCTGGTGCGGGTGCGGGTGCGGGTGCGGCGGCGGCGGCGGCGGCGGCGGCGGCGGCTGGTGCTGCGAGGGTGGCTGGAGCGGGGGCGGGAGCGGGGGCTGCTGCTGGGGCTGCGGGGGGGGGGGCAGAGGGGGGGGCAGGGGGCCCTTCCCAGCCAACAAGAGAGAAG
>NW_006785040.1:803146-822897 GCF_000442215.2 Lipotes vexillifer
CTGGGGCTGAGCCGCGGGCATCAGGGGCGGGGGAGGAACAGAGAGGTGGTGGTGCTGGTGCTGGTGCGGGTGCGGGTGCGGGTGCGGCGGCGGCGGCGGCGGCGGCGGCGGCGGCTGGTGCTGCGAGGGTGGCTGGAGCGGGGGCGGGAGCGGGGGCTGCTGCTGGGGCTGCGGGGGAGGGGGGCAGAGGGGGTGCAGGGGCCCCTTCCAAGCCAACAAGAGAGAAGCAACAGTTTATCATGTATGTACTGCTCGTGTTCCAATTCAGCCATTTCCTTAAAAACCCCAACACCAGAAAGAAGCTTCAAGTGGCACTAAAATTTCATTTTAGATTTGTTGATGAAGCTGATACTATCTTAAATGCAGTGATAAGCCAAAAGCTACTACCCTGCATTTTATATTTGCCTTAAATCCTTTAGATCTTGAAATTCCAGGAATCTATCCTAAGGAAATAACTAAGGATGTGAACAAACACAACCTCAAGGATGTTTCCTGCAGCACTGTTTCCAATACCCAAGGACTGAAACCAATAAACACGTGCCAGAAATAGTGACAGCCGTAAAATGTCAACTCGTGCAGTGTTTTCAAATGCCGTGGTGAAAGAGAACTCATCACCATGAGAAGATGGTAATAACATGTTAACTGGGAAAAGAAAGCATCACGATGAGGATGCAAGCACTAAAGAGACTGAAAGACATGTGCACCCAAATATTAGTGGTAACTGTCTCTAGATGGCGGGATGACTTCATTTCCTTTTCAAATTCCTATCTATACTTATTTCTGCAATGCAGTGATTATATATATTACATTATATTGTATTATGTATATATATTTATACACACACACATTTGTATATATTTTGGTTGTGCAGGGCAGCTTATGGGATCTTAGTTCCCCGACCAGGGGTTGAACCCGCACCCTCAGCAGTGAAATCACAGAGTCCTAATCACTGGACCTCCAGGAAATTCCCAAATTATGTATTTTTAATAAAAAGAAAAAAACATTTTATCCTACTGTAACATCTTATATAATAACCATTTTCCTCTTCTTACTTTAGGTACATATTCCATGTGTTTCTAAATAATCGGTTCAAGCTCATCATCATTACATACCTTAACAGGAAACTTAAGACACAAGAAAAAACATACTGGGTAAGAGAGGTATCAGACTCAAGGCAGCTGATGAAACATAAAACACCAGCAGAGGGCACTCAAATCTCTCAAATAATGAGGGAGCAGCAACCCTTTTTTTCCCCCACTACATATTGCAGGAACATAATTTGACAAAGAACCTTATTTCCTGTTAACCTTTTAAGAATCTTGCAATGATAAGCAAAGGTATTACCAAAACATGCCCTAATTTCATTAGCAATGTATACTATATCCTTTACAAAATCTTACTACTGAATTTTTTCATTTCCCAAAAAATGACAATCACTTTCTCCATTTCTCCTATGATTAAGGAGATAAGCAATATTTTTAAGGAAGTTGTCTTTAATAAAGAGCACATTTAAGTTGAATACCCTCGTTCTTTAAATAATCTCCACATCTTGGCAGACTAGAATAAAAATGTGAAAGGTTTTAACTCGAATTCTGAAACACAAAACCAGCCCCTGATGCCTACCTGAAGATTAGGCTGTGTGTGGGCAGGCAAGAAGGGCTGTCCTGGGCCAGGCAGGAAGGGCTGTCGAGGAGGGATGAACGGCCGTGCTGCTGCGGACCCTGGCTGGCTGAAGTGCAGAATCCCCACAGGCCCTGGTGGCTGGAGGGCTGGCCTCACGGGCCTCTCTCTGGGGAACACAGGCTGCTGTCCTTGCTGATTAAACGCTGGTCCAGGCTGGGTGAATGGTAAGGGGCTGGGAGTGGGCACAGGGTGACCACTGCTAAGAAGCGTGGGAGGAGGTGGCGGGGGAGGGGGACTTCGCTGTTCCAGAAAGAGATGGCTCGGGAACCTTGGTTCACCTGAAACGGAAGGGCGTTGCAACGTTACTGCCCTCTGGTCACACAGAACACACACTTCACAGAAATCAGTTTTATGTACTGTCTTACTATGGACGAAAATTACAAGAGGTAGCTGGGTGTGAATGTCTGAAAAGAATTCTACATTTTGCCTCTTATTTCTAGATTGCTTCATTAGTCATTTTCTATAGATGATTTCCTCCTTTGTATGAGATTTTCACATTTCAGATACCAATAATGTCCAATTTTAGCATCTGAAATGACAGGTAGAAGGGCTATGGGACAAAAATCTGACACTCTTATTAACAAAATCTCCTACTGGGAGCTAAATACCGTTTAAAACATAAGCATGTTCAGGCACGTCGCCCCACGCAGCTTTGCTCTGTTACTCTGCGCCATCCTTTACCTCCTAAGAAGAAAGGGTCTCGCTCCTGGGGAGGCGGCGGGGCCCTCCACTGGTCTTGAAGAGGAAGCCGCGGGGGCTGGCTGAAGCTGTTGGGAACAGGTCCAGGTGTGTGCTGTGGGAACTCTGGAGGGCCCTGAAGCACAGCAGGAAAACAGGGTGGAAGGCAGGAAAATAAATGGTAGTTTTCAGAAAGGTGTACATGTTTTAAGTTTTCCTCTGCAAACGTCAAGAACTTATCTCCTGAAGCCGCCACCCCTGTATATACACACACACACACACACACACACATATATATATAACCTCATGTTACAAAATAGGTGATTCTGGCATAGCGAAACAGTCAAATGTCAAAATGCAGCATCTAAAAATTAACTCAATGTTTTAACAGCACCACAAAACCAAAAGAATATTATTTTTAAGCTTACTGAAATCCATGCAATTACTGAGCTTCCTGCCCATTAATCCAAGAGACTAAATGTCTACTTTCAGTGTTCCTGACACTCTTCTCAAAGACGCTATTCTTTGCTACCTTTTTCACACAACCATAAGCCACAGCTATGAAGCTGCTTTATTTCAACAGAAGAAAAAGAAACTGAATGTGTACCATAACAAAAATCAGCAATCTCTGACGAAACAGGAAAATGTGAAATGTTTAAGAAACCACATTACTACAAAAGAAATAATAAAGTCAGATTCCACTGGCTAAAAATTCTGAACTCTTAAAACAGATTACCATTTTTCAATAACTGCAGGTTACCAGTAGAACTCTACAAAGACAAATTACTTCACTTTTTAGCCAATATTTTATAACTTTAAATGGAGTATAATCTATAATTTTTGAATCACTACATTGTACACCTGAAACTAATACTGTAAATCAACTATACCTCAATTTTGAAAAATTACTTCATTTTTCAGTTGGCCTTTCAAGCATTTATGGAGATTCTTTTAAAACACCACATTTACTTAAGAAAGCCTCACTTTTTTTCACTTCTTTATCCAGAAATTCATTGATTATACATATACTGCATCATCAAAATAATATTCATTTAATAACACCTCATTCTCTGAAGTATTTCTCAACTTTCAAAAACCACACTTCTTTCTCATAAACTTAAAATTCTAATGACTTTTCTGTCATTTTATTACGAATTAGCTGTTCTTTCTAAATGTGACATCATATTATAACACTGAAAATGCTTCTGCAAATTACATTTGCCTTCCTTCTCTCTTTAAAGGTCTGCTCTATCCACAGTGTTGTAAGAATAATGCAAAATGAACACAATAAACACCACAAACCCATATGACCACTGGCTATATCACATTAACGAAATTAGATTTACACACAAATATTACATCTTCATAAAAACACATGGTACTGAAACATATGGATCAGAAAGTTGCAAAGCTTAAATTCTTGTAGTCTGTGTCTTATCACTTTAGGTGAAATCAAGGGTATTCTCACCTCACCAGTGTTTCACATCTGACATTAGGGAACATCACTTCTCACTCTAGATAAAGGCATCAATTAAGATACAACTGAAGCAAACAACATCAGAGAAATGTTGGATTTATACCTGAGAATACATACTGTATACACTCACACTAAACCAAAAGCTTTTTACCCCTAACAAATGTATATATTTTATCGCAATGTTTATTTGAGACTTTACTAATATGATGCTTTGATATGGATATTCTTCAATATTTACTATTTTTTACTATAGTAATAATACGCTAGAAAAACACATTTCTAATAGCATCGGCTATCCGACATTGGTACTGATTACATCTGCACTAGGTGTTTCAATGGACTTGCCTTCTGTCTTTCACTGCCGCGTTATTTCCTCGTTTTAAAACTACTCTTATTTTTATGCGAAGCTGATGAAATACGTGGTGTGCATTTGCATGGATATTTTGCCAGGTAACTTAAAAAGAACATTTATTAATGAAGTATTTCTTTATAAAATATAGCATTAGTATCCTGTGTATAGTTTTACAGGCCTTTTCCCTCATGTATACACGTATTTCAAAACTTTCTGGATGGTAACAAACTAGCAATCAAGGTTCAGTCATTTTGTTGTTGCTGTTGGCTGTGCCACGTGGGATCTTAGTTCCCTGACCAGGGATCAAACCCGTGCCCCTGCAGTGGAAGCGTGGATTCTCAACCACTGGACTGCCAGGATAGTCCCCAGTCTTTTTTTTTTTTTAATGTTTAAACCATTTTTCTTGGAGTGGCCCAGAAAATAAAATTTAAAATTGTCTGCCCTCTGGCTTGTGGCAAGGTTTGACTGGTCACGCTGCCTCCAATCCATGCAATTTGACTACATAAATTAGCAGCGTTCACCTAAGTAAAACCCGGTTTCAGCTATACAGCTTGTTTCCTTAAACTAATTTGATGTATACCTGACTGTCCCTCTTCTGGAGGGGGGAACACCAAGAAGGAGTTTCAAATAGATAAATACAGAAGGGACAGATAAGATTCATTAATATCACCACAGCCTAAAACAAGCTATGGGATGTAAAAGGTAAAAGAAATCACTGAAATTTAAAATCTTTTAAAAATGAAATATATGTATTTTTCATGAGGCTTTAGCTTACAAATAGTAAAATATTAACACCTATTTTTCTTCTGTTTTTGAAGACAGAAAACATTTTCAGACCTTAAAGTGTATTAAGAAACGATAGCTCTCTTCAAATACTTGAGCTGCGATCACTTACAAGCAGGTGTATGTTAGCCTGCATCAGGTCACTAGGGCAGGGTTTGCCTGGATTCAGGTTTGGTGGGGTAGTTCCCAGCCAGGGAGCGAACGGCACCACGAAGCCTCAGAAAAGCCCCTTGGGCATCGAACTGCCCCACAGCAGGGGGACTGCTGCACCAGGAAAGGACCTCAGGCCCGTCCGTGTTCTGAGAATCAGGCTGCAAGCTGAAAGACCGAGTTGTGAACCTGGGCCAGCGCTGGAGCTACCAGCAACCTGCAGGTCCGTCTGCTGAGCTGGGCACGGGGTGGCATCAGGACGGCGCCAGGCAGGACAGGGAGACCTGGGGGATGATGGCTTGGTGAAATGCAGGGGCTGGGACTCAGTGGGTGCTTACTTGGCGTAGTCACCTGGATTCAGTGTCAATTCTCTTGCTTCTCTGGCTGGTCTGACAGCCCTGGGGGAGCTTGGTGAGAGACTCGGGACCCGCATAAGAACCCAGGCCGAAGCCTGAACCAAGGCTCAGGTCCGGGCACCATCAACCAGACCGGGAGATAATCCTTTCTACTCACAAGGATTCTCAGCCTGTGTGTGTGCAAGCCCATGCTCCTGACACACTTCCACCGTACAGCGGATAACGACGGCAGAAACTGGCACATAATTCACACAAGTAACCTTGTGAAGCCAGCGTGAGCATCTGCTTCACAGTAAGAAATAATGAGAACCCAGGCGTGACGGCAGCAGCTTCCCCCACCTGTGGCTCACACACTGCCCGCCAGGCCCTGTGCAGAGCGCCTGACCACCTGAGCTCATGAACGCACAGCACAGTGACATCGGGGGGGTGGGTGGGGGGGTGTCCTACTTCACAGCCAAGGAAATCGAAACTTAGGACATTAAATAATGTGTCCAAGGTGACACCATTCTATTTTTTTAATCACAGATTTCAATACCCAAGAAAAACAAGTTAAAATGAGGTAGGGGAAATTTCATCCCACATGGTATAAATCTTGTCAAAATGACTAAATTTGGTTGGGCTTCCCTGGTGGCGCAGTGGTTGAGAGTCCGCCTGCCGACGCAGGGGACGCGGGTTCATGCCCCGGTCCGGGAAGATTCCACATGCCGCGGAAGCGGCTGGGCCCGTGAGCCATGGCCGCTGAGCCTGCACGTCCGGAGCCTGTGCTCCGCAACGGGAGAGGCCACAACAGTAAGAGGCCCGCGTACCGCAAAAAAAAAAAAGAAAAGACTAAATTTGGGGATTTTAAAAAACATACTTTCCCCTGACTTAGATATGAAAATGATCGTCTAGAACATGAATTCTGGAAACCATCACATCCCATACAAACTTCCATGTACTACTGATTTCTTCAGGAAATGTTCACTCTATACTTCTGTTTCAGCCAAAACGTGAGCCCTCTCATAAGCCCTCATTATACAAACTTCATTTTCTCCCGTCCCTCCTTCACTCTCTCACCTACCCGTCCGTCCTGCAGCCACACTGTTTCAGGAGACCCTGCATGCACGTGGGCCCCAGCGCCCCGCTTCTCTACGGAATGCTGAGTACTGCTGGGTGATACCCTCCGTACGCTGAATCAGACTCACTCTAAGTTTCTATTTACTCTTTTTTAAAATATTTATTTATTTATTTATTTATTTTTGGCTGTGTTGGGTCTTCGTTGCTGCACGCTGGCTTTCTCTGGGGGCTACGCTCTTCGTTGCGCTGCACGGGCTTCTCATCGTGGTGGCTTCTCCTGTTGCAGAGCAGAGGCTCTAGGCTCGCAGGCTTCAGCAGTTGTGGCACACGGGCCCTAGAGCGCAGGCTCACTAGTTGTGGCACACAGGCTTAGCTGCTCCGCGGCATGTGGGATCTTCCCGGACCAGGGCTCGAACCCATGTCCCCTGCACTGGCAGGCAGATTCTTAACCACTGCGCCACCAGGGAAGCCGAGTTTCTATTTACTCTTAATGGGCCCAGCAAGGTCCCTCACAGTTTCCCCTCCTCCTGGTCAGCCCTCCCACTTCCCCGGACATTCTCCCTTCTCTGAGCATCTTCTAGTCCCTCAGCCTCCTGACCTGCCCTCTCTCACCCTCCTACCAGGTAAGATGCTTCCTACCCACCCCCCGTCAGGTGTCCCCCTCCCCTCCCTTCCGCCCGCCCCCCCGGGGGCCAACAGTGCTCTCTGCGTTCTCGCTTCCTTTCTGTCCCCTCCACTTTCATTCACCTACAACTACAGAGAATTTTCTGGCATGAATCATGTGTTTGTTGCTAATTTTTAGCAGCAGTCTATTTGTTAAAAATTTTACTTTTCATTCTATTCCTGCATTTGGTCAGAGTTTTCACTTAAAAGATAGGAACAGTATGCTGAATTATAACAGCAACTGAAATACAATACTCATTTGTTGACTAGCTTTCAATCTGAACTACAGTCAGCATACTTCAGGACTCATAAACTCATTAGCTGTATCAGTCACCACTATGCTAACAAGCTGACAAAAAAGGACAGACACGGGGAGAAAGGAGGACGGGAAGAGCAAAACGCATTTTCTGAGAAAGAGCCCTTCAGTACTGTGTTGTATGAATAGCTAGAAAGCAGCATCACTCGCTGTGGGAACTTTCACTAACTTACAAAGGTTTCGCCGATCCCCATAAGGGGTAAAGCAAATCTTAACCTCTGTTGTTCAGAACCACTGTGATCACAGGCCTCAGTCCAGCACTGCTCCTGCACCCCAGCTCGGCCCACTTCCGCTTCCGTCTGGTGTGGGTCACTGCAGGACACATGGGGTTTTTTGCACAGTGTTGACATCGGCACTGCCAATACCTAGAAGGCAGGACTCAGCCCCATAAGAATGACTCCAGAACTGCTCCTTCACTCAGCTTCATGGAAGCCAGGGGGTGACAGACTCTCTTTGTCTTACTTCCCTGATTCTGCCCACAATTGGAGGAAGCCTGGAAAAGCTTCCTGACCTTTCTGTCTTGACTAATAAACACAGCTTTCTTCATTATTTAACGTGTGAAGCCCCGATATTTATTACCACTTTTCTTAGCAGGCTCGCATCATGCTGGGAAAGTACTGGGTTTCTTCTGAAATCCGTAGTTATTTGTCAATTCCATGAGTGCACTGTAGTGCCTGCCACAAGCCTCGCCCTCTGCTAATGAAGCTCTGACCGGCACTGGTCACATGGCTGCTGCAACAGGGCTCTTTATAACCTTCTTTTCCTCCTTCCATTAGACAGTTAATTTCAAGTCCTCCCAAAGATAGGTTTTCTCATTACAGATAAGGCAAAATATAAGTGGAAAAGTAGACTGGCTTCCCTCCACCGTAAGTAGGAAGTCTGCTAAATTTTGATTTTTACCTTGCCACAGGCTGAGATCAGGGAAAGTATTCGCCCCTTAGCCCCTTCATCCTTTTCTAAAAGGAAGTAGGGGGCTTCCCTGGTGGCACAGTGGTTAGGAATTCACCTGCCAATGCAGGGGACACGGGTTCAAGCTCTGGTCCAGGAATATCCCACATGCCGCGGAGCAACTAAGCCCGTGCGCCGCAACTACTGGGCCTGCGCTCTAGAGCCTGCAAGCCACAACTATGGAGCCCACGAGCCACAACTACTGAGCTCGCACGCCTAGAACCCATGCTCCGCAACAAGAGAAGCCACCGCAACAAGAAGTCCATGCACCGCAACGAAGAGTAGCTCCCGCTCACTACAACTAGAGAAAGCCCGTGCACAGCAACAAAGATCCAACACAGCCAAAAATAAATTAATTAACTTTTTTAAAAAGTTAAAAAAAAAAAGTCACTGAGTTACAAGAATAAACTCAAAGAGGGACTGATAATCTCAAGCTGCCTGAGAACTAGGTACATTACTTCTTGGGTCTCTAAGCACTTTCAGATTTCCTGGGAGATTATATTGAATATTCCTAACTTCTAAAGACATTTTTTGGTATTAAACTGAAAATACACTGGGATCATAAATCTTGCCCCCTCTGGAATTTTAATATTATGATCTTCATCTCTTCCCCAAACCTTCTTCCCTTTTACTAATCATCCACGTGCTAACTGCACATACACAGGCATTCAAGTGTTAGCAATACAGAACAAAGCCCCGGAATTCTTTCTCCATCAGTAATATTTAACTAGAACTTTATTCTTACTTCCAAATGACCCTCTATTATATAATATATAGTATATTATACTGATATAATTATATTATAATATAGTTACAATTAATAAATATATCAGCTTCTGACAATTAACGTGTTTCCTTGTAAGGTGAAAGACAAATCAGCACAGATCTCCTTCCTGTGCTCTCATTCTGAGTTCAAACCGGAAAGCCTTCACAGAACAGGTATTACCAAATCCTAGTAATTTTACCTCCTAAATCTCCCTCAAGTCCACCCCCGCCTCTCTCTACCCTTCACTCACAGAGCCATGAGGGCCGAGACCACGACTGTTTCATTCACCAGTGCACTTCCACGCTCGGCACACAGCTGGGCACAAAGACACCCATAACACGTAAGGCATGGATGAACTGCCTGACTCCAAGGCGAGGGGAGCCAGGCCCCACATCTAATGGAGAACACCACAGCACGCCCAGCAACCGGCTGCCCAGGAAGCACACGGTCAGGGAGCGGCTGAAAGCCCCAGGAAGCAAGCAGAGGAGGGTGGACTGTGCTGCCCAGGGCGCCGGCAACCAGCCCCGAGGCCACGAGCCAAGCGGACTCGGAGCACAGACAGGGCAGCAGCACCAGGGAGCAGGCAAGACCGACAGAGCCGGACTCTGCAACCTAATGACTGTAGGAGGGAATTTGCTGCAACTTGTCCTGTAATGACGTAATATAATTAGAGAGGGAAGGAGACATGAACCTGGAGATTCTTGTCCTCACCCTATGACCACGTCCCTAATTGTAGAGAAGAGGGCTGTTCCCTGAAGAATGAAACTGAAGTGGATAGTGGGTAGGGTATACTTCCAGCACTGCTGTTAAGGAACACAGCCCAGGCCAGTGTCCCCACCTTGCCTGTAGATCCAACTGAAGAACCATGCACCTGTGGCATGCATGAAGCCAATACGGCCTCATGACCAAGCTCCTGGAAGACGGCGTGTGAGCAGAAGAGATGTGGGCTGGTTCCAGGCCGGGTCACTGAAAGACAACCTCCCGTGAATAATCTTCCCTCTTTCCCCACCTGCCAGAGGGTGGAGAGAGAGGCCCCTGAGGGCCAGAGGAAGATGCCCAGAGGGTGATGTGAGCGAGAAATAGGCATCCCGGTGGCGCTGTGAAGTCAGTCCACTCTGGCTGATACTCCCACGCTGGACGCTCTGGGGCCACTGCCGAGCACCACATGCCCCAGGTGCTGCAAATGCCGTCCTTCGCCAAGGACTGCCTGACATGGCCACGCACTCTGCCCTCTGCCCCAGGATGGACAACTTACGCCCCAAAGCCCTACCCTCTGGGGATCAGGCCAGGGCTGGGGACTTCCACCTGAAACCGCACCTTACCCTGGGGGCTCCGCCTCCTCCCTATCCTGCATCCCCTGTGCCCTTACCTAGTCCTGGGCACCCCAAATGCCCCTCCCGGGCCCTGCTACTGCCCACCTAAGGCTCAACCCACACTGCTGCTGCTGCTGCTGCCAGTTCTGCAGAGAGCTCCTCTGCTATCTCCCTCAATCCTGCCAACAGCCCTACGAGGGAGCTATTGTGCTCACAGAAATCTTTTGAGCACTTAAATCACCTGCACAAAGCACAAGGTTAGAAAGCACAGGTCACCTATGGCCAAAGCAGGGAACACGGACCCACCATGCTATCTATTGCTTGCTGCGGAACAGCAAAGGGCAGGGACTTACTTTCACATCCCCTTATCTGTCTCAGTGTCTTACAATCACATATGTATATGTAATTGCGTGAGAGTGTGTGCGCTTTAGAGTTAAGAAAACCAGTTAAATACTAAATCCAGTCAAGTCAGACAGCCATGGACATTCCACGGCTGGCCTGAATGGCTAATACAAATTAGCAGTTCTTATCTGATCAACCTGAGAGACTGATAAAGGAGGGAGGACCAGAGATGCTATCTACAGCTTAGAAAGAAATAGCTGACTCAAGCTGAGTAAACAAGGAAATTTCTGGCTTTGGAAGTTGGCTCAATAGAATAAGAATGGAAAAAGAGGGGTTTTGTGGGCTTAACCTTGAAACTAAGTGACACTAGCAAGGTGTGGGAACCTGGGACAACCAGGTGGAAGGCAGCGGGTGCCAGCTAAGATCACAGCAGCTAACCCGCAGGCCCCCAAGAAGGTGAAAGCCACCCTGAGGTGTACAAATGAGGGAGGCCGACACTGGCAAAGAGACAGCTTTAATGATAAACGCAGCGTATCCAACAAGGAAGAAGCCCATTTCCAAGAGGGCAAATGCCTACGGAGGAGGATTAGAAAGAAGAGGGCAGATAATACAAGATATTATTCCGAAAGAAAGACAATGGCTGATACATGAAATAAACCACAGTGACAATGGCTACTTCTCTGGCGATGTCAGGCCATACCGGACACTAGGGAGAAACCATCTGGGAAGATAAGCGGGCCCCTAGTTGCCTCCATTTGCCTCAATGGATAACAGAACTTGAGAGTCTTGAATATGTAAACTGAAAAATTTTCCACTTTAAGGTCCTAGAAACTGCTTGCTGACTGCTATCAGTACTGGCTTTATGAAATAAACATTTAACAAATAGGAGGTATCATTAAGCTCACAGTACCATTTTTCCTCATTGTCTTCTGTTTTGTTTGGAACACAGATGTCACTTTCTTTTTCTCGATTTACACAACTTAAGTTCTGACCACAAGTTTTAGCCACATGGAAAAGACTTCCCATTGCTTACCTAGCATAAATTCTCACTTCTTCCTTAGTAACGGAAGGACAACACTGTGCCCAGCTAGAAGACCACCGACCCCAGCCGGGGACAAGGCGAGCTGGCACAGCTGGACAGGGGCTCCGGGAAGGCTCACTAGGGGCTGCCTGACCCTCCTCCTCTTTCAGCCTGAAACTTGGGTAGGGGAAAAAAACGGATCTCTGGTAACAGCACAGAACTGCTATACCCACCCAGAAGAACTTTCTTTTTTATGCAAAAAATATGACACTCAGTTTGTTAACTCACTGTTAACTGAGTTTTCCGTTACCTGCAGCCTCATTCACATCCTGACTGATAAACCAAGAAACCAAGTTTCTTTCATAAATACAGTGCCACGAATCAGGCAGAACCAGTAACTTCTCCTTTAAGGGATGAAGAAACTCAGGTTTGTTAAACCATTATCCAAAGTTACACTGACTTGCGGTTTGTAAATGCTCTTTCTCCCCTCGCGCACTGCTTCCGCTGCGGCCAACCTGTCCTCAGGTAATGCTGAATTAAATGGTCGTTCCTGAGTCTGGCGTTCACTACCTAAATTCTCTTGATGCGATCATTCATGTAATAGCATCTGCCATTTCACAAGTAGAAAGGATAATAAATGACCAACTCTCTCTAGAAAATGAAGAATTATTTTAATACTGTTAGTGAGCTGTAAATACCTCACTTAACAGAACTTTTAGGACTACCGTAATTCTGCCTTTTGAAAGAAAAAGCTAGAATAATCCTTTCAAATAACTGCTGTTTTGCTTTTCTTTATATCCCTTTAAAAGTCCAAGGTAAGAAATTATCATTCTCCCACATATAATTCTTACACAAATTGTACTTTCTTTTTTGCATCTCTTGTTAATTATGTGATGTTATCTATGTTAATCCTATTCAGGAAGAACTGATAACTTCAGTTACAAAAAAAGAAAGATGAAAACTTTGCATAAATTGCTTAGCACAAAGTTAATCGTATAATGCAAAGAATAAAGAGGCTCTAACAGCTATTATGTGACTTATCAGCTTCCCTGAAAGGGTCAGTTGGTATATTTTAATAAGACTAATTGAATACCTTAACAATGTCATTGAAACTTCATGAATCTTTCAATAAATAACAGCCTCCGCTACAACATGTTTTCATTTATTAATCTCACTTAAAATGCAAAGAACTATATAAGAAACCAATAGACACTTGAGAATGCCTCTCAGTTAATTCTGATTAAATGACGGGTTAAGTGCAGAGAATCAAGACCACTAGTGACCCCCGACGTAATTAGAATTATAGCCCCGTTGTCACAATGTTAATCCTCTTATTTCAGTATTTTCCATAGATTTTTTTCTTTCAGGTCATGCCTTGTTGAAATACCTACATTCATTTTCCTAGAAGGTACTCGTGTGTTTGCAGATGCATTCTTAACATTCTGAAGCACCATATACCCAGCAGCAAGTGCTAGGTTTCACACCGGAGGTGGTGTGGGGGAGAGGAGGACACCACATGAACTTAAATATGCTATAGGGTATTAAGGTTACTGGTTCAAGCGGTGAAGCTAGAGCAGGCACTGCAAGTGGTAACACTGTTACTTTACTACAAAATACTGTTTCTGATGAACCTACTGAAGACTGTTTACATTTTTTCATAAATCAAACAACCTTTTAACCCTATACCGCACCCCCCCCACTCCCCTCCGGAAACAAGCTCACCCAACGTCAGGCCCTACCGTGGTAAACTTCTCCACCTCGACACTCCTGACGGCCACAATCTTACAGAGTTATGATGCATCTTACCAGATCCAATTATTTTTACCCAGTTTACTGAGGTGCATTTTAATATTCAGAGAGAAAGGGAGAAGGTTCAGCACAATTAAGAGACTCAGGTCGCCTTGCTTCAAATCCTACCTCCTGCACCCAGCTATGTGAACTTGAGCGATTTCATCTTTCCAAGACTCAAAGTTTCCCTATCTGTAAAGTGGAGAAAATGGTACCTTCATGAGGTTGTTGGAACACAAGCTTTGAGCAAAATCTGGAATATTGTAATCACTCAATAATGTTCTTCATTTCCCACTGGTCGTCAATAGTATATGCTCTACGAAGATGGTATTTCCTCATTCAATAAAGGACTAAGAAAGCAAAGCAGCGGTATCAGCTCTATTGACTGAAAGCACACAGTCTGTCTCGAAATTCTCATCTCAATATACCTACCGTATGACCCACAATCCCCACCTCCCAACTATTCATTGACAACTATGACCAGAAAAAATTCCAATGTCCAAATGGTGACTGGGCAGACACACTGGGCTACATGTGCACAATGGAATAATGCTGGTCAATAAGAAAGGACAAACCACTGGCAGGGGCGACAAAAGGGATGATCGAGCCTCAAATACACTGTGCTGGGAGCAAGAGGCCAGGCTCGAAATGAAGCGTGCCATGTGGTTACATCTATGCACCACAATTTGAGGAGCAGAAAGCAGATCACTGGTTGCCAGGGGCTGGGGTGGGGAAAGGGGCTGCCTACAAAGGGGCAGCACGAGGAAGTCTTTTGGGGAGATGGAACTGTTCTCTACCTTAATTGTAGTGATTACACAACTGTATGTATTTGTTAAAAATCAGAGTGTACATCAAAAGGACAAAATTTTTAAAGTTTAAAAAAATTCAAATCTTTTGGAAGAAGTGCTTTCAGGTGCTTTAAAATAAAATAGGGCCACTTGCAAAGTTTAAACAGAACTATGGATCTTCAAGGACTCCTGGAAAAATAAACATTAAAAAAAAAATTGGTGTGCTTTGCAGGACAAATCAGTAAAAACAGGACAGAGATTTTCTTGGCATGGAAGGAGTTCTAAGACTTTGAAACTTTGTGTTATTGTCAACATTTCATTGGCTGAGTTATTAAATTACAGATGGGCAAGTCATACTCAAAGTTCAAGTCTACTATACAATGAATGGCACTATGTATCTGGGAGGATTTATGAAAGGTATTCAATTCAATGTAACAGTTTTACTTAGCCAAAAATGAAACAAAATAGTGCATCGGGCTTCCCTGGTGGTGCAGTGGTTGAGAATCTGCCTGCTAATGCAGGGGACACGGGTTCGAGCCCTGGTCTGGGAAGATCCCACATGCCGCAGGGCAACTAGGCCCATGAGCCACAACTACTGAGCCTGCGCGTCTGGAGCCTGCACTCCGCAACAAGGGAGGCCACGATAGTGAGAGGCCCGTGCACCGCGATGAAGAGTGGCCCCCGCTTGCCACAACTAGAGAAAGCCCTTGCACAGAAACGAAGACCCAACACAGCCAAAAATTAAATAAATAAACAAATATGGGGTTTAAAGAGAAAAGAATATTATTAAAAAAAAAAAATAGTGCATCACACTTTTACGATGCAGTTTTTACACTGTGACTTAATGGCTGGACTTTATGATCTCAATGAGTATTCCCTGGCCTTCGAGTTATTGGTGTGGATGCCCACCACCCTCTCTCCACCCAACGCACACAACACTTGCTGACAGGACAGCAAGTCAACAGGGCACTGAATTTTATAACCACCATATTTAATAGCTGTTACCACAGTGCTTAGCTGCTCCTGTTACTGCTGCAGATGGGAATGCACTGATGTGATTAAATCTGATGGTATGATAATGTATGGTAATCATGATTAATCAGAAACCCACTAGCAAATGGAGGATGTTGGGTATTATGTCACCTGCATTTTAAAACGCATTCTCTTGCTGCAAGCCTGACAATGTTTGACAGGGGGAAGGACCTCCTCCCCCATTCACCTGCTACTACTCAGAGATCTGGTAAGAGACAATGCCCATCATTTCTTACCCATCTTAAGTGCTAATAATTACAAGGCATTGCAGGCAAGTTGTAAAAACAAGGGTTCAAAAGAAAGACTTCTTTTTCCTAGACGGAATAAAGTCTGGACTCACATCTGCAAGGGCTATAATCAGAGAGAAATGTAATTTGATGCAGCAGTCGCATCAAACATGATTTGCATGAAATGCCATATAAAATACATCCAGGAAGTGTCAATCACCACCACCTGATACCATGTATCCGCGTTACATGGAAACACAGTGCAGTCAGACCTACCTGTGAGGTGCTATAACTACACAGTAAACACAAATGGAAATCTCATTTATCGGGTCTACCAGTAAGGTAATCACTAAAGAGACTAATTTAAACTTGGTATGGTAGTCTTTTTTAAACATAATATTTAGTCTTCATTTAAACAAAGATCACTAGGAAATTACTCAGTAGCCAAACTACTCAGTATTTAACTGGCTACCCCGAAATAGCAGCATTTACCAGAAACACCAATGCAAAATGAATGACTAAATAGGTTTTAAAATAGCCTAGGTCGGGCTTCCCTGGTGGCGCAGTGGTTGAGAGTCCGCCTGCCGATGCAGGGGACACGGGTTCGTGCCCCGGTCTGGGAAGATCCCACGTGCCGCGGAGCGGCTGGGCCCGTGAGCCATGGCCACTGAGCCTGTGCGTCCGGAGCCCGTGCTCTGCAACGGGAGAGACCACGACACTGAGAGGCCCGCATATCGCAAAGGAAAAAAAAAAAAAAAAAATATGTGCATTAAGCCAAACATCCTCAATGATAATGATCTGACTACCCGTGGAGTATCCTACCATTCCACCCAACCGGGTCTGGTCTTCTGACCCCAAACCACCAGAACTATGCCAAGATAAACCAAACCGTTATTTCTACAATTATTCTATGAAATGTCAGCCCAGTCTTAGTCATTTGGTGAAAATTCTCCTGGAAAAAAAAAAAAAAAAAAAAAAAGCCTAGGTCAAGAATCCACAATGTGAGTTACTTGAAATTTATCTGTATGCTTACCTGACACTGAAAACACTTTTAAAAATATTATTAATCAACACTTCAGTGTTTCTTTTTCAAGTGGACAAAGTTTAAAAACAACAAACATCTCTTTGAGGACAAATACATAACTGGATAGCCATACTTAAGGATAAGGAAAGGACTTAAAACTTTAATGACAAAAACATCAGGAATAGCCTTTGTGGAAAGAGAGATCTATTAAACTAATATGTCAACAAAGAACATGGAACTGAAAACAGAATTCAAATAGACACAAAAACAGAAGCTGACTTGCAGAAAGGTAAACTAGTCTCCCCATCCTCGCTCCCGTGCAAAAACAAAAGAAAAACGAGGGCTTCCCTGGTGGCACAGTGGTTAAGAATCCACCTGCCAATGCAGGCGACGTGGGTTCTATCCCTGGTCCGGGAAGATCCCATATGCCACGGAGCAGCTAAGCCCGTGCGCCACAACTACCGAGCCCACGTGCCACAACTACTGAAGCCCGTGCGCCTAGAGCCCGTGCTCCACAAGAGAAGCTGCCACAATGAGAAGCCCGCGCGCCACAACAAAGAGCAGCCCCCGCTTGCCGCAACTAGAGAAAGCCCGTGCGAAGCAAGACCCAATTCAGCCAAAAAATGAAGAAATAAATTTATTTTTTAAAAAAGCAAACACACACACACACACACACACACACACACACACACACGACAAAACCACAACTGTCCTGTGAAATCACACTAAAAGGTCATGGCATGAACAAAAATGCTTCAGGAGTGGACTGCGGGAAAGTAGGCGGCTAGATGGCAGGATAGGGCAGAAGAGAAGGAGCTGAAATGGAGGAAGGACGAACAGTCACTCGATGGCCCCCTGATCTCCTGAGGCACGTGCTTCCTTCCTGTGCCAATCTGCTCTTGTAAGTAGTCGCTATTTCTAAGGTACATTTTACATTCAGCAGATTAATATTCTGATATGAAAATAAGTATGAAAAAGATTCATTCTCTGATATGCTTGCTATCAACTGAGACATACTTACGATTCCAAAAAAGATTCATAACTCTGATATGAAAAATTAAAATAGTCCTGGGAATAAAAGCTTAAGTGAGAAGAAAGCACTAACGGCTCTATCTGTGACTAAAATTAAATACGTGAATCTAACTTTTAGAAACCTAAATTACAAAGCACTTCACTAAATTCCATAAACAAAGGAAGAAGGGGGAAAAAAAAATCCCATCTGGATGCAAAGACTAACATGACAAAAGAAGGGCTGGCAGTGAGCTTAAAAGCTTAAGCAGTATTTTCTAAAATGATCAAAAATAAGGAATCCTTTTCTTATGATACTCATTACTTTGACATTCAAACTTTTGTTTCAGAAACTGTTTATTCAATTCTGTAAATAAAATTCATTAACGGGAAATAAAAATATTAGTATTGCTACATTAAGCGTAGCCTAGAATACCATATTTTGGTCTAAGATTGTGATTTTTAAAAATAACTAAATAATTCTATAAAAAAATTGTGTTTCATATTAGGTTGTCTAGAGTCCTCTGTGATTGTTTAATTAAAAAACTGGATGTGTTATCACTTAGTACAATTTCTAGGCATACTAGTTCTCAAGTTTTCACAAAATTGTCAAACAAACTGGACCATTAACAAAATTTACCAGTGTTGGGGAAGAGAAGGAATATCTTAGCATTAATACCAACTGTATCCTAATCCCATTAAAACTGGGAAATCTAGTGGTACTTCTGTCTACTGCCTGCCCTTTTCACTCTTTAGTCAAACCGGGTAGAGCTGAATTCTTGTATAGTTAAATGTGGATAATGTAATTCTATTGTGCAAATTCATTTATGTATTCTTGAAAACAACAAGAAGTAAAAAATTAAAGTATACACCCCTTCTCTACACTATTAATTTTATGTAGGTTCCTAATAAACAGCAAGATAACTCAACATTAAATCCCTGTATACACTTATTCAACAACTATTTATCTGGACTTCTGTGCACAAGGCCTGGAGTCAGGTCGTCTCCACAAGACACAGGATGCCTGGGACTCTGTACAGACATGAATCGGGGCCTTACATCAATACAAGTATGAAGCTGTCAACAAGAGCATGACCTACTCTAGGAGCAACGGGAATTCATTAAGGGGGCTTAGGCTGGGGAAAGACAAGATCAAAATCAACTTTGCTTTGCTCAATACATTTCTGTAATCCAAATCTTTTTGTGTGCCAAGGAAGTACACTGATTCAAACAGACCTATGATGAAACTGAAGTTAGGTTTCCTAACATGTTTTACCAACGTGTGTGTGTGTGCGTGCTCGCATGCACATGTGCGTGCGTGTACAGTCATTTTACAAAGCAAAATTCAGTTTAACAAATAATGACTGAAGTCCCCTATGGAAAAGTACCAAGAAACAGCCTGCAGGGCACACTGCCATCCGTAAGAAATTGCCAAGGGGCTTTGTTAAGCCACAACAGTACTGTCTTCAGGAGGAAAGTTAGGCTTCATTGACCTATGCTTATACGTTTTATAGTTTAAGGACTAGCTCTGTGCAGAGCATTCTGCATAGGAGAAACTCACTAAATGGTCACAAAACTATACCTACATTGATAAAAATCCAAGTATAATCTATTAGCAGAAAAGGAAAAAAATAATTTTACTCAGAAAAGATATATGCACCCCAATGTTCACAGCAGCAGGATTTACAATTGCCAAGACGTGAAAGCAACCTAAGTGTCCCTCAACAGATGAATGGGTAAAGAAGATGTGGTACATATATACAATGGACTATTACTCAGCCATTAAAAGAATGAAATTTTGCCATCTGCAGCAACATGGATGGACTTGGAAAGCACTATGCTAAGTGAAATAAGTCAGACAAAGACAAATATTGTACGATATCACTTTTACGTGGAATCTAAAAAATACAACAAACTAGTGAATATAACCAAAAAGAAGCAGGACTCACAGATATGGAGACCAAGCCAGCGGTTAAGGGC
>NW_006785040.1:822907-840182 GCF_000442215.2 Lipotes vexillifer
AAACGACTGGGTGTAACATAGGCTCAGGGATGCACTGTACAACATGCTGAATTAGCCAATATGTTGTATAACTGTAAATGGAAAGAAACCTTTAAAATTACATAAAGTTAAAAATTAATACTCATAAAGATATTTTTTTTAAAAAATTTGGCATACGTAAAATGACAGGAGATGGCCTATAGTTACTCTCCCTTCCCAACAATATTCTGATGGACTATTAAAAAACCTAACAGCTCTAATGTAATTTTTATTTTATTTTACTTTTTTGTTTTGTTTTGTTTTTTTGGTTTTTTTTTTGCGGTACGTGGGCCTCTCACTGTTGTGGCCTCTCCTGTTGCAGAGCACAGGCTCCGGACGCGCAGGCTCAGCGGCCATGGCTCACGGGCCCAGCTGCTCCGCGGCATGTGGGATCTTCCTGGACCAGGGCACGAACCCGTGTCCCCTGCATCGGCAGGCGGACTCTCAACCACTGCGCCACCAGGGAAGCCCTCTAATGTAATTTTTAAAAAACAGATTCCAAATCCGATTTTTCTCTCTAAGGGAGACTGATTGTAGAAGTAAGTAGAGCACTGCATTTTCAAGAACACAAGTTTACTGTAACTTCAGCTTAAGAACCAGCATTTGGGGCTTAAAAATACATATTGGCGCAGTGGTTAAGAATCCGCCTGCCAACACAGGGGACACGGGTTTGAGCCCCGGTCCGGGAAGATCCCACATGCCGCGAAGCAACTAAGCCCGTGCGCCGCAACTATTGAGCCTGCGCTCTAGAGCCCACGAGCCACAACTACTGAGCCCGTGTGCCTAGAGCCCGCGCTCCTCAGCAAGAGAAGCCACCGTAATGAGAAGCCCGCGCACTGCAACCAAGAGTAGCCCCCGCTCGCCGCAACTAGAGAAAGCCTGTGCGCACAGCAGCACAGACCCAACGCAGCCATAAATAAATAAGTAAGTAAATGATACATAATAAACAGTGGTAAATATTTCTGAAATTATATCACACACATGACTAATTTCTAGGCCCACTCCTTCCCATCACCCCCACACACATCCCACCTTAAAAACAGTAACAAAACATTACGCCTTGCAGAAACTTCCAAGAGCAGTTCAATAATATTTACCACCCTCAGAGTACAATATAACTTAAAAATAAGTTCAATTTCTCACAAAGAAATTCTGTTTTATTATCCTCTTGTAAAATCCTCAAGTATTATGAGGTTTGCTTCTTCCAGTAGCAGATACAATTATATCTGCACAAAAATTATAAGTAGATAAAAACTGCAAATGATTATTCTAATTTTATATTTACATATAACATTGCTTTATGATTTAAGCTACAATTGCTTTTTCACATCAAGTTTTATCGCTATACTGCAAATAAAACACAAACACAAGTCCAATGAGGATTCTAACACAGAAGCTCACAACCCTGAAAATAGCAAAAAGTACATTTTTTTAAACGTCAGTGCTTTACAATAACTAGCAGTTAAATTACTTCACCAAAAGAAATATATCTAATGACTAAAATCATACGCACTCATCCTTGGGTAATACAATTAATAAATCTTAGCTATTCAGGCAAGTGCTTCAAATACAGAATTGTACTCAATAAACATCACCTAATTTTTAAAAATAACTAGTTTTTAGAACTTGATAAGTAATTTTTAAAACTTAGCTAATACAGGGTATGAAACCAGTAAGAAGCAGTTTCAGAATTCATAAATAATAATTACAAATCAAGGAATTTTCCTAAAAACACTCTGAACCTTAAATCCAATACTGATTTTTTGAATAATCACCTGACTACACATCTACATATCCTTCATTAAAACCTTTTTGCTAAATGCCCCACATAACTATGGTATCTACTGAAGCATCAAAGCTAGAGTCAAATAGGTCATTTAGGCCTTTCCTGGATATCAGATTGTTTAGCCTCAACAAAACTACACCTGTTTTACATACAAACTACATTAAAATGTTATGGTCTGGTCCTTGTTTCCTCAGAATTGTTCTTTGAGAGAACATGTTCTCACTGATTTCACAAAACCATGAACTAACTACATATCAAACCTAAAACTCAAGTAAAACGAAATGTAACTATTTAATGGACATTTTTCTTCTACTTAAAACATGTTACAAGAATGGATAAAGTTATGGGAACTACAGGAAAGTGTGGGGAGGAGTGTTTTCTCTTAAAGATATTTTAAAAAGAAAACCTCCATTTTAAAATATAAAACCAATGGCTCATGAAGACTTCTGAGGGTTTTTTTTTAAAAACAAGTAGACATCTCATCATTATTCCCTAAAACTGCACACACATACCCGGTACTTACCCAAATGCACATGTTCCCCCCACACACACGATAATAAAGGCCCTTTTTCACTTTAACATAAGGCAACAATAAAATCAAAATTCATATTCTTTAAGACGAAAGGCATTTTACTGATGATCCTGATTCAACAATTTTACAGTTAAACAAAATTAATTCCATTCTCAAAAATCCACTGACCTTAAGCTTTTAACAAACATTTTCCACTGCAAAACTTATTGTCAATATTTACATATCCTTAAACTTATACTTAGCTGGAACCACTTCTATTTGCTGTAGTAATATTTCCTAATAAAGGCATGCTCATCCCTATCAGAGCAGAAGGGGCAGCTGCTACTCACCGGGAATCTCTGGGGTCCCACAGCAGGTCTCGGCTGGCTCGGCACTGGCAGCAAGGGCACTGCAAGAAAAACACCTTTCATTACAAACACATCCAAACCCACCAGAAAAGGAGTACAATGTATTAAGCTTAATGAAAAATATACACTATGTGTATAATACATATAATAAGTTTACACTTAAGCTAAGTGCTGAAATATTTTTACAATTCCATAAAGGGAAAGGGGAGAGAACTTCTGCCTTCAGTATACAACAGCACGAGCAGAAGCTTAAATTTCAACAGTGAATTCTCATTTAGAATTAAAATAGTTTTGCAACAAAAGAAGATATTATTCCTCTACAATAAAAAACCTACTTGATTTTTGACATCCATACCCAGGTTATCCAGGCTATCTAATACGAGTTATATTTTCTGACTCCAATCAAATACGAATTTAAACCCAAATCCTCTAGGATCATGAAAGAGAGAGGAGGAGGGAAGGAGGAAGTGAAGCAGGCAGAGAAAGGAAAACACACACACCCAGGATATTGTGACAAAGAATGACCTACTCAAAAACCTGCTATGCCAAGACTACTAGCTGGTCTTAGTTTTGTGTTTAAACAGGCCGAACTCTCATCAACTTACCAGAAGAACAAGGAGCCAAATAATTTTAAAACAGACATTTTATCATAGGGAAGAAGCCAGATGCTAGTTTCACACTGTGGGGCTAAATCAGACATATTTAAGCTATTTAAAACATATGCCTTATAGTGATTTTGATTTTGGGGGTGAAAAAAATGCCCACCCGAGTGGTGACTGCTAGCTACATGGTAGCCTGCTATATCTTCCATTAAAACGTCCTGCCAGGGCTTCCCTGGTGGTGCAGTGGTTGTGAGTCCGCCTGCTGACGCAGGGGACACGGGTTCGTGCCCCAGTCCGGGAAGATCCCACGTGCCACGGAGCGGCTGGGCCCGTGAGCCATGGCCGCTGAGCCTGCGCATCCAGAGCCACAGGAGAGGCCACCAGCAGTGAGAGGCCCGCGTCCCGGAAAAAAAATATGGGCTGACCTGTGGCCCCGTCGCAAATCCGTATGTTAGTCCTAACCGCGAGGACTTCGGAAGGTGACTGTATTTGGAGATGGGCCTTTAAAGAAGTGATTAAGTAAAAGGAGGTCATGGGTGGGCCCTGATCCAACATGACCAATGTCCTCCTAAGAGGACGACGTCCAAATACAGACACACACAAAGGGATAACCATGTATAACTTAGCAAGAATAATATAAGTTCTGGTAAATGAGAAACACAGAAGTGATAAAGCTTAAAAGTCAATCAAAATTACTTTTAAAATAGAGTGCTAAGGGGCTTCCCTGGTGGCGCAGTGGTTGAGAGTCCGCCTGCTGATGCAGGGGGCGCGGGCTCATGCCCCGGTCCGGGAGGATCCCACATGCCGCGGAGCGGCTGGGCCCGTGAGCCACGGCCGCTGAGCCTGCGCGTCCGGAGCCTGTGCTCCGCAACGGGAGAGGCCACAACAGTGAGAGGCTCGCGTACCACAAAAAAATAAATGAATAAAAAGAGTGCTAAGGATGAATTTTTTTTTAGTTATTATGATTACTCAAAGAATTCCGTAACTCAGCTTCTAATTAACATCACACTTCCACAGGTCCAACTGAAAGTGATACAGTGTGAGGGCCTGTGTCAATTGCCTGACCAAAGCCAGAAAGTGAGACGGAGAGAAACTTCCTTTGATAAAATGTAAAAATGGGAGAAGTCCATCCCTCTTGACAATCTAATCTAATGAGTCAAAATTTCAAAGTAACAGTGGGTCACTGTGCAAGACAATATAAAATTTTATACAGCTAGCTAACAGGCACTGGGGTACATGGATTATATACCTGAAGCAAAATATTAGATTGTGAAGTGGAGAAAGAAAAAACTAATGAAGTATCTCTGACCTCAGAAGATTATAATGAAAGTGAGGAAGAAAAAAAACTACATAGTAAACAATATAAAGACAGTGTTTTTAAAATTAACTACCAAATAGAAAATACACAGATCTCCAAGAATATATGTACCACTTATTTTTAAACTTGGGATTTAAACATCAATTCCTATCAAATAATTCCAATATAATGAAAGGGTAAGTATTTTAAGTCTCTCTAAGTTCCGTGGGGAGGGGGGAGGGGGGATGGATGAGAGCAAGAAATCCCATCATAATTAATAGATTTCTTACACAGAAGCCTTCTGATGAGTTGGCAATTTTTTCTTAACCAACTATAAAAAAGCAAGGAAAGAGAAAGGAGAGAAAAAGAACAAAAGATGACAGAAGACAGCATCTGAGAACAGGTGTGATAGGAGCAGATCAGAAATCTAGCCAAACCCAGGGGGGCCGTGGTCAGACTGCCAAGGTGTTTGCAAAGCGTCTTTGCAGGAGTCTCGTAGCCCACGACCTGGTTTGCAAGCAGAACACTTCTACTTACCTGCCTCCTTCTTCACTGTGAACAGGAGAGAATTTAAAACCTGTAATGCTAGGGCCTCCCTGGTGGTACAGTGGATAAGAATCTGCCTGCCAACGCTGGGAACACGGGTTCGAGCCCTGGTCCTGGAAGATCCCACATGCCGCAGAGCAACTAAGCCCATGCGCCACAACTACTGAGCCTAAGCTCTAAAGCCTGCGAGCCACAACTACTGAGCCCATGTGCCACAACTACTGAGCCCACGTGCCACAACTACTGAAGCCCAGGTGCCTAGAGCCCGTGCTCCACAACAAGATAAGCCACCATAATGAGAAGCCCGCACACCACAACGAAGAGTAGCCCCCACTGGCCGCAACTAGAGAAAGCCTGCATGCAGCAACAAAGACCCAACGTAGCCATGAATAAATGAATAAATAAATAAATTTTTAAAATAAAATAAAACCTGTAATGCTAACAGATCATTCTAGTTGAACCCTGAACTCTTCATATTTGATATTTAATATCTATTTCCCATATTGTCCCACGAATTAATGAACTAAATTGATTAATGTTTCAATTCATTACCACAGTTCTAATACTGAAAATCTGGAAAATAAGGTAAATTTCCACCAAAACTGGTTAATTACAATATGACAGAACACTCTTCATCCTTGAAAAGAAAATATGTGCTATCTGGCAATGGTGTGCACACATTTTTAAATTTTTAAAAAAGTTTTTAAAAATACCTTTTAATTGCCTGAGGCTCTGAGAATCACGGGTTAATCTCTCTCTCATGTACAGGAGACCACTAGACATTCAGCCTCTCTCAAGAATAACAGCGGCTTTCTATTTCATTAAGCTCGTTCATTTAATATCGAATAAACAACTGCTTCGAAAGTGTTCTGAGTGTATACCCTGCAAAGGCAATTTCTCTCTCTCCCTGTGTCAGGGTTCTCAAGATCAAAGGTACGTTAAAGAGAAGGAACGTGGGTGGGGCACTGAGTCGCCTGGCTTCATGAGGAGAACACATTTAGCTCGTTCTAAGCGTTTAAAAACTCTTGTCAGAAAGCTGATCTTGTATTTACTGAATCAGGCACGAGCATTGGGATGCAAGGCCTGCATTCTGTACCCATTTGGCAACTGACTCTGGCAAGGCACACTATTTTCATGCCTAGAGGACAGCTTGGGGTTTCCTTATAGCTTTCCCACTGTGTAGTTCCAACACTGTTTATTTTCATTAAGCTAAAGAAAATCTGTGCACCTTACCAGCTGCCAGTTTTCCATTCAATTTTAGAAAGAAATACACAGTAACAGATGCTGACATCGGTAAAATTATTTCGACAAATTAGATATACTGCAGTTGCATGTCTTGGGAAGCCGCTGTGGAACAGGCTTCCCCAATGAGTCGTCCTCCCCCTTCACGCGGCGTGTGCTGGCTCCTTTATCCCACAGCTGCTGAAGGAGACCCAGGCCACCGGTGCACTAGCTGCAGGGACTACAAAGGTTAAGTGCAGCAGCCATACTGCCTGCCCCTGGGAGCTAAGAGCCCTGCGAAGGGGTGAGGCCAACGAGTGACTCCAGCACAGCATGGGGACAAGGGAAGGAGCCAGGGCAGGAGGCTCAGGGACCCACAGGTACCAACCCGACTCTGACCCTCCTGGGTGTGTAAAACAAGAGCAACTCCTAGAGCCACACACGGACACTGACACCCACAGCCAGCCAGCTGCCCTCACAGCCCTCTGCTCCAAGGCCACAGCACAGTTTCATGGTGACGCCAGGCCCTAGCTTTCTCCCATATTCCAAGTCCTATCTCAGGCCTCTCTCCAACTTCTGGAACTTCCTGACCCTTTAGAATTCCAAGTTCACCATCAGCAGAACCTGTGATGGCCTCAGCTCTTCCCCTTCTTGCTCTAATGGAAATCTAACTCTCCCAAAGGATGAGGCTGTTTGTCTCCCTCAGCCTTCTTCCCGCTGGCTCTGGAGCGGGGGTGGGGGTGGGGGATCCTTCTCGGTCCTCACTGCCGTTTCAGACCCCAGATTTGGATCTCATGTTATCGGACAACACGGCCCAGGAACCCCCACTGCTGCCCACATACTGGTCACACCACTGCTCTTTCCTTCCTGTGTCTCAGAGTCCAGTTCCTAGCTCACCACTGTCTTCAACACCAGCCCTGTCTCAGGCCTCGGCAGCGACGCTCAGGCTCCAGCGCCCTGCCGCCCCGGCGCCCGGCCGCCAGCCTCTGTCCCAGCTCCACCACACCTCAGACCTGGGCATTCATTATCCACGACCGTACGCAATCTCTACAAGTCCCCCTTCTTACCGCACTACCTTGTACCTTTCCACTCCTCTTCCTCCAGGACCCCAGCTCCTCCAACTGTTGGACCCTCAAAGATCTCCTGGCCCCTTGTCACCATACACGCCACGGCCCTTCATTATGAGCAAAGCGCCTTCTCTACTGCTTTGCCAACACCTGGACTCCAGCAAGTCCAGCTCCGTCTAGGCTGCACCTGACACAGAAAGGTGAGTGTGGCTGGAGAAGAGCATGCAAGCACGCGGCCGGGTCTCCGGTCAGGACCCACAGCTCGAGTGGGAGCCAATGCTGCCCAGCACCTCCACTCGCCAGCTTCTGTCTCAACAGGACACCTTTAACAACTGTCAGTACAACCATCTCCCATTTCTGTGCGCCCGTTCCCTCTCAAACCCACCTCCGTGAGGCATGTACTGCCACCACTTCACCAAAACCACTCTGTCAAAACCCCAAAGACCCTCTACCGCCACGTGCAGCACGCGGCCTGAAGCCCGTCCCCAGCGACCCGGCAGCAGTGGATCCCCGGCTGCCCCCATCCTCTACACTCCTTGGGTTTCCGCCTCCCTGCGGGCCCCCGCCTATCACGTCGAGGGCCCCAGGCTCCAGGCCTCGGTCTCCCCGACACGATGACGCCTGGGTCTCACACTGGGTGCAGACTCTAGGTCCACCTCTGTGCCAACAAACCCCCACCTCTGCTTTGCGCCCAGACCCCTCGTCTCAACTCTTCCTAGTAACTTCATACGTGACACTTCCACCTGCACGTCTAGGTGGCATCTCCAGCACAGAACTTTTGCTGTGCTGCTCCTCAAAACCTGCTCTCCCCCAGGTGCTCTCAGGTGAAGGCAACTCCACCCCTCAAATGCTCAGGCCCCCTCGGCATCATTCCGCCTCTTCTCCCCTCTCATGCTCATCCGGCCCATCGGCTCCATCTTGAATTACATCCAGCATCTGACCCCTAACCACCACCACGGCCCTGACCTGAGCCATGTCATTTGTTACCAGGATTACCGTGGTCACCTCCTGGCTGAATGCCTGGTCCCACCCCTGCCACCCTAACAAGCGCACTCTCAACACGGCAGCAAGAATAACCCTTTTAAAACATACACCAGATCACGTTATTCCTCTGCTCAAATTGCTCTAATCACAGCCCATGTCGCTCAGAACAAAAGCCAAAGCTCTCAGGATGGTTCCCAGGTCTTACCTGACCCAGGTTCCGCACTTCTTTCCACCTTTATCACTCTTTTAATGTTACATGGTCTCTTTTTAGTTACTTGAACACAAAAGGCATAGTCTCACCAGAAGTAAGAGCCCCTGTACTTGCCGACCCCTCTGCCCAGAATATTCTCCCCCGAAAGAGTCACATCACTAGCTCCTGGACCTTCAACTCTTCCCTTCTCAATGAAGCCGGCCCTCACCACCCCATGGAAAGCTGAAGCCCACCCCGATGCCCCCCACCCTGCACGTGTGTGTCACTGTATGCTTGTCCTCTAACACGCCACACAGCGTTCTTATTTTATTACGTTTACTGCTCACTGTCTCTGCTAGAAAGCCAGGTCACAACTGCAGAAAGCACTGTCTGTTTTGTTCACCAATATATCTCCAATGCCAGGGAGAGCAGGATCTCAATCAACACTGTGTTGAACAGATGCATGAAGATATGCTCCATATCAACTGCTCAAAACTAGTTTCCCAGCTTCAGGAACATGCATCTGTAATCGTAACAGAAGAGGTTATTCACTTAGAATTAATAACTAAAAGATGGGTTTGTAGTACCTCTGGAACTCAAAGGAAGCACACCGAGTGGAACCTGAAGGGAACATTCACTTTGCAAACATCCCCACCTGGGAATTTATGAAGAACACCAATCAGGCACTTCCACAATTACCTCTGATGCCCTTTACATTTACTGTGTCTTCTCAGTACCCGCCACTGAATGATACAACGAGAGACGCGCGTGTTGCAGCAGACGAGCGTGGCCTGGCCAGGCAGCACGCATCTGAGTGGTGGGGGAAGAGCCAGGGAATCCACGTGGTCCTTACAGACCTGCACGTGAGAATGATCTGCCAGAGGAACCTGGAACTTTACAACAGCAACGGAGACACGTACCTTGAACGGGCGTCACCACTGCCCCCTTGAAGTGGGGATTTATGTGTATGTTCTTGGGCTGCTGTGGAGTCACAGGAGGAGGGGTCATCATCGCCCTCGGGGCCTCAATCTGGGGCGGCAGGTGCATCCCTTGAGGAGGGGAGGGATGGTGCGGATGCT
The DNA here is from genome assembly GCF_000442215.2 of Lipotes vexillifer. Classification (NCBI taxonomy): domain Eukaryota; kingdom Metazoa; phylum Chordata; class Mammalia; order Artiodactyla; family Lipotidae; genus Lipotes; species Lipotes vexillifer. The sequence goes on from NW_006785040.1 coordinate 832,577, forward strand.
GCAGGGGAAGCAGAGGCTGGAGCTGCTGCTGCTGGAACAGACTTCTGATCGGCTGCTGCTGAGGCGGCGGCGGTGGCGGTGGAGGGGGAGGCTGAGGCTGTGGAGGAGGAATTAACCTCGGAGAGTGCGCCTGAAGAGTACCGGAAAAGAGACACATTCACAGAGATCAACGCTCCGAAGAAAAAAAGCCAGTGCCTTACAGATTCCACATCGACTGAACTGTAAAGTTACGACTTAGAAATAAGTTTACAGGAGCAGCTTGTGTAAAACAGCAGGATAAATAAGCTGCTCGCCTGCTCACAGTTAAGGGCCACTGTCGGACAACACAAGTCGACCTCAGGGCCAGGAGGGAAAACAGCAGCCCCAGAATAACATGCATGGATTCCAAAAGGAAAAGAAGTGCAGTTCCACCATCAAAACTGCCCACCACGAGCCAAGCGCTGCGCTGGGGACGGAACACAACCTGCCCTGGGCTGTCCCTGCACAGCCAGCCCTGATCCTCTTTGAGAAAGCCTAGGGAGCCAGGCGAGAACGTGCACAAACAACCCTGCTAGAAACCAGGCTGCAGAAAAGGACAAAGGGCTCCCTGAAGGGAGTGGGGGGAAGCTCCTGAGAAGACGGCATCCGAACCAGGAAGGAGGGGAAGGAGACGTGCCATGCCAGGAGGGGAACAGAATCACCAGAGAGCAGCAGAGGCAGAAACATGCCTGCTGGGTACACAAGGGGGAGACCAGTGTGGCTACAGCCGCATCTGAAGACCGGAGGACGCGAAGGTGGGAAAATACACCCTCTCAAGGTGGTCAAGGATCTCGGGCTGTTTCATGGAAGACTCGCTGGAGAGCAGGAAACCACCACCCACAGGAACAGCTGCAGAGCATCGGGCTCTTGTGTTTTAAGCACCTACTCAAAGGTCAGTATGTGGAGTAACTGACTCACTCCCAACCACCCTATGCAGTGGGCCCCTGTTAGGACTCTCCTTTTACAAGATCAAGTGGCTGGTAAGCAGAAGAGCAGAGAATCTGATTCCATTAAGTCCTGCCTGTAGCCACTAACCAAACTGGCCACACACAGCAGTAGAGGCAGCAGGCTACTACCGACCAAAGTGTCTCCTATAATGAGCTGTTTTCCCCGGGATGACGCCAAATTACGGAGGCTTCTCAGTTGTCACAGCATGCATGACGACGATGACTAACAGTGTGTGAGATGGACGGGGGGAAAGAGGATGGAAGAAGACAGACCACTTAACAGGCTACGGCGGGAGCTGAATGGAAGAAACGGCCGCGGTCTGAACAAGAGCAGCAGGAAGAAGACATTTTAACGGAACAATGAGAATTTTGAAACCAAAGTGTACATGACCCTGTCTAACCCACCCTTCCTCAGGGAGGACTTCTCTAAAGATTCTGGAAACGGCTTAAATCCGTGGATACGTACATATGTTCCCAGTAACCAGTCTGTTCCCTCCTCTAACTCATGACATCTGTAATGTGCACATTTGTACGTGGTGCGGGAGTCTTTTCTATCTCATTCACCACTGAAACCACACGGAGAGCACGCTGACAGAGGGACAGCTAAGCTAAATCTGAACAGAACTGGGAATGAGCACAGTGCAGGGCCATTCACTCAAGAGCGTGAAGGATTTTTAAGGAAATCGCGTGTTTTAAACAAGGGGAATTTAGGGCCTGGGCGACACCCATGCAGAGAGGCCCAGGGCAGCTAGGAAATGAAGAAACTGAGCTGGCAAGAGGCTAGGGCTACAGACCCAGACTCGTGTGGAGACAGCAGATGGCAGGAAGGTCAATGCTGCTGACTGAGAGCTCTGACTAAAAAGAGGCCTGAGAACAACGCAGCCAGAGGAACAGGAGAGACAGAAGGGGCCCTGCTGGAAGAGAAGAGAGTACACCCCAAGCTCAGACACTCAAAATAAGAAAGGCTCAAGAAAGCGGAGCTCGTGGGTGATGCCCAAGGTCCCAGAGTGCAGTCCAACAGGACGGACTGCAAACGTAAGGTGGCGATTCTGGGAGCACATCCGGGAGAGGGAAAGGCACGAAGTCCAGGCAGCAAGGGATGGACCGAGAAAATGGACACAAGCAAAGACGGTGAGCAAAGGTTATTCTTTCCAGAACTCTGAGGGTGAAGAGTCAAAGAGACAGCTCTGGGGTGGGGAGTGGCCAGGATCAACGGTGGACACAAGTGTGAGCGAGGTTAAGGTCATTTCAGACAGTTGTGACCGTTTCAGTAAACTGCAGCTTTAAAACACCACTGACCAGCAAAGAGGAGCATAGAGCATATATGCCAAAGCTCCAGGAGTGGGTTCAGTCCCAGCTCACTGGGAGCCCTATAGCATCTACAGAATTCCAGAGATATGGCATCACTGTCGGGAGGGACTCAGGTCAACTGACACTTGGGCAACGTTTTTAAAGCACTCACAGATCTCCCAGTTGAGCCTCTCTGAAGGAGGCACATATGGGCGCATACTTCCTCTATGTAGATAAGAAAACAGGGAGTTCAGTTACTTTTCCAGGATCATGGAGACACAATTATGCAAAAACTGGTCTCCTGTGTGGCTGGTTCCCCCCCAGGAGGCCAAAATAACAGAGCTGGCTGTTTACTACATGGCAAGTGGAGGTTGGGGGCAAGGAGATGGGATGGAGAAGAAAAAGAAAAAACTGAAGGGCCAGTCTTCTCGCTATCAGAGAAGCTTAAGAACAGTTCTATGAGCAGACAGCGGTTATTAATATCATCAACCTCTTTATGCTGTAATCAACCCACCTACCTCTCTTCCCTGTAGATCAAAATTAGAATTCTCATGCCAGAACAGCTGAGTCATCCTTAGAGGACAAATGTATGGATACCAAGGGGGAAAGGAGTGGGGTGGGGGAACTGGGAGACTGGGATTGACACATTTACATTACTGATACAATGTATAAAATAGACAACTGATGGAAACGCACTGTACAGCACAGGGAACTCTACCTAACGCACTGTGGTAACCTAAATGGGAGGGAAGTCCAAAAGGGAGGGGATATCTGTATGTGTACGGCTGAGTCATTCTGTTGTGCAGTGGAGGCTAACACAACACTGCAAAGCAACCATACTCCAATAAAAATTAATTAAAAGTAATAATAATAAAACAAAACAAAACAACAGTAAGTCATCTTTTCTACTTTGTTATTTCACAACTGAATGCCTCCTTAAACATAACATTTGTACATGGAGGCAAAGTGTGGTTTTCCCCTAAACTCAGATAATGATGTAGGAGGGTAGACAGTGTGGACACATATTTATATTAAATGAATCTGTCCTTGAAGACTGACTTCTGAAGGAAAAAGCTATAAAATCCTGAAGCTAACTGAAGGAACAACAACAACAACAAAATCACTACAATTCCTGTCTTTATTCCTGAGATGTCTCATCTTTGAAACAGAGGAAATTCAAATGAAGCTGAAATTACAAGTACTTGATTTCTTCCTAAATTATGAAAACTTTTTATGGCTATGACAATCTCAATTTTTATGGATAGGATATGATAGTTACTTGTTTGAGAAACTGCTACTTTTAAGGAAAACCTACGGTAAGCAGTGTATAAGAAAAAATATTTTATACAATTCGCCATTACTGCTAGATTCTAGATGTAAGACGTTCAGTATTTTCAGAATGGTGCTCGTAGGAGCAGCACGTCTCCACAAGCAGAAGGTAAAAGCAAGGCTCCCCTGTGGTTCGGCCACTGGAGGACACCAGGTCTCCTTATCGCCTCTCTCTTTATCAGTAGTGTGCAGAGAATTAGTTTGCACTTCCTGAATACTAGAGGACTGAATGTGTGTGACCATACATGAAATCATACTATAGATTACAAAGAAACTTGAGCCATTATGCCTTTTACTCAATTTTAATTTCAGACCAAGATAAATGCAAAATATGATACCCACACAAAAGCGTATTTTCATCTGAAGTTGCAAGCTCCCACAATGAAACTACACAACTTACCACCACAGGTGGCTGTGTGGGCAGCAGGGCGGGCCTGTGATCCTTGGCTCTTCCCCTCTCACTGTTCTCTCTCCTCTGGTCTCCCACTCCACGACACATGGACGAACCTCCTCTCCTTCCTCCCCGCCTTGAGCCGTAGCGGCCCTGTTTATGCTGTCGCTCCCTTTCTTCGAATTCAAGCAACGCAGCTTTGGCTTCTGCTGAAAGCTCTATTTGAAAAGATGCATATGTATTAGATACCTTCGAATAGCCTAAATCAGATTTATAGGGAAAAACGGGAAAGAAATACATGACAATGAAACTTAGGAACAGCAAGTGCTTCACCCACTACAAACAACTCAACTACCAGCATCAAGTAGGATACAATCACAGAGACACTCGGGCCCCATGAGTGAGAGCAGTTAAATGGAAGACCTGCCTTTCCCTTGTAATAAAAGACAAGGATCTCCTGTATAAGTTTCAAAGTGTTTTCATTTGTGCTGAGGGAAGCTGAAAAGAAGGAGCTGAAGTTCAACCCAACCACCGCCCTTAATCTGCTAGGCATCTTGCAGTGATGGCGGATGACACTGGTCAAGACCTGGCTCCCCCAGTCTTAAACCAGGACACTCTTCTAAGCGGAACCAGGACAAGTATTAGTTAATACACAGTGACACAGAGACTCAAAAATGACAAGTTCCTGACTGTTCTGCTTTAAAAGCAAAACTAATAAAATCACTCTCGAGTCAAATACTTAAGTTAATCTCATAAAAAATGGAAACTTATTTAATACTGTCACTTCAGATTTTCAGATTTTTTTTTTTTTTTAAATAACAACTTTACTCTGTGAAGAAAGGCTTATATCCATGCAGTCTGATAGGGAAACTACAGCAAATGAGAGCAAAGCCAGAAAAGAAAAAAAACCATTAATGCAGATATTTCTGGGACACCCAGTAGGGGCTGCTCACCTCTCTGACCAATGCTTTAGGGATACAAGAAACATATAGGCTCTGGCCCTAAGAAACTTCAGTTGGCACATTATTCTGAATTCCTAGAAGAAATAACTTATTCAAATATGGTTCCTTTATTTTAAAATATTACCTAAGTTATGATAATATATCTTCCATTAATAAATGAATACCTTCTAAAGATTTCACTGAATTCTAAGAAGCATTGTTATGCCCTCTTCCACAGTGAAGGGTAAATTTTAAATATTACCAGTTTATCTCCTACCTTGGATTCCATAATCATCTCCAAACTCTTCCAAAATCTCTAAGCCACATTTCATTTTCTTGAAATTGTTTCTATGGTATTCCCCTCCCCTTCAAACGAATCTTTGACTCCATACAAAAGAAAATTTAATCTCTTCTTAACAAGCACACACTGTTATTCTCATCTTGACTACATGATTGGTTCACATACACATTTTATGCAGTGAATCAGCAATTATTTTGCTAGTGGTTCTAAGTGTCAAGATTAATTTCACTATCCCCAGTAATAAAATGGTTTCAAACGACATCTTTAATCAGCAAGTAAAAATGCTTTGCTCCAATTGAGACAAGCTGTCACAAAAGGTCACCAAAATATGACAGGATGGAAATTACATTTGTAACTTCAACTGAAATGTTAATTTCCCTTTAAGTGTTTTCTGAACTATGTCCGTATTACACAGTAAAGAGATATAGCTCAATGTAACAAGGTTTTACAGTGTTGTCCCTTTCTAAAATGTGCTTAAGAAAAACATATTTACATATAAATAATTTCATAATAGTTGAACTAATACATAATGAATATCTATAAAACACAGTTTACTTGGCAAAATAAAAACAAATGACAGTCTGAGTTTTTTTTTTTTTTAAACAGATAACTGAATCAAGAAACTTGTGAAAATCTTGCAAATACAAGGACCATCATGTAAACTGAAGGCAGTATCCTATTGCTGGTACTAGGTGACCTTAACCTGTTTACTACTAGATGAAAATATTTTTCCCAAAGATCCTTTGCCTTAAGCAAAATTAACCGAGGACATTATTTCAAGAGAACTTTATGTGGGCATAATAACAACGGTCTTCAGGCTGAAGCAGTAAAACATAATTTAACATATTACACGTGCCACTGAAACTGAGGATACGGCAGAACCTAGACGCCTCCTCATAGAGAGAGAATTGTCAAAGCCTAACTAAAATAAACATAGTCTCTCATTTATTGCTTGTACTGCCTCCAAAGAGAGTCTGAGGTCCACCTCCTAGGGCAAGAGAACTGGCAGCTCTGAACTGCTGTGCTGACACTTCAGGGTAACTGGTCGAGATAGCTTTTGACATTTCCATTCAAAATAAATCTTTCCCTTAACACATGCATGTGCTAGAAACCCTTCTCAACTGCATTCTGTGAGAGAATTAAGCCCTTTTACCCAACGGGGTCCTTTTTATGTAATGAATGAATGTATTTCCTAAGTACGTAGTTTTGTACCATCCTTGGGGAAACTGAGAAACAGTCACATTTTCTCTAAGGTATTTAATTCCCAGAATCCTGGTTGAGGATAAAAGCTCACTACTTAAGATCATATAACTCAGGTAAAAGCCCAGAATTCCATATCTAATCCAATCTGTAATTCAAAATACAGATCAACAACTGTGAATTAGGTTGTACAATGGTCAAGACTGTCATAAATATGATTTAGTGTTCTTCATATTTATCATATATTTGAATGTAAAGAAGACTAAAAGTGACCAAATACCCTTCAAGATTTTGAAAAGAACTCACGAGTCCACATGCAGATGGAAGGGTCAGAAATGGGGGGTGCCAGACCATCATTTCATTCTTTTTAGAGTGAAGTGTTCTTAACATTAATCAATGATATCACAAAATAATTGTTTTTATTTGTATTCAAAATGTTAAAAGACATCATTTGTCAAGAAACACATATCATATGAGACGACATATATACTCTGGTAGCAAGGTATTTTAATTCCATTACAAAGAGTAGGTGAGCAGCTTTATACAATCAAATAAGTGCAAGCATCTGTATACAGAACCTGAAACTGATATTTCTATCACCAGGAGTATACAAAGTGATGAGTACAAATTTGTGTGAATTTCTAGCACACCAAATACTGCCGTAGCTTCTCTTTCTCACTGAATATTCTTCTTCTACATAAAATTAACCTTTTGTGGGGGGGAGGGGTCTTAAGGAAATAAGGGAGCTCACTGCTTTAGGAAACCAATCTCTAAAATGAACAGAAAAATCGTTTTTGTACTGGGAATAATCCTAACTTTTCAGTTACTAGAAAACTCATGTTTTCAAACACTAAGCTTTCTTAAGTTAGGGCTTACAAATAGGGAACAGAGAAAGATACTTTTAAGTATCATTTCTACTTGCCCTATTATCTAGCCAAAGATTCACATTCTGCACAAATACATTTAAAGCCTTTTTTCTTAACGTTTAAAAAAATGGTAAATGGTCAAACTGTTTACGCTTCAGACACTCTGCCTCTAAGAACCCCAGGCCCTCTCTGCCCGTATGTAAAGGGCCAACCTGCCCATCACTACCCCGCTTCCACCCTCCTGTCTCAGGATGACACGACTATAGCAACTGAGAAATGCCCTAAAAAGAAAAAAAGGGGGGGGGGGGGGAAAAAAAAAGTTT
>NW_006785040.1:840199-855333 GCF_000442215.2 Lipotes vexillifer
AAAAAAAATATAGTAGGGGGGGGGGGGAAAAAAAAAGATTTGACACAACACAAATTCTGTAAAGGAAGTACAAATGACCCTGAAAAGAATGAAATGAGGCAAAGATCCTGAAAAGAAAGAGATGCAAGAATGAAACAAGTACAAATTATGAACACAGGCAAGCTGGACATTTCAGAACACATCAGTGCTTGGGTCAAGGTAAAGGGAAAAGAGATGAGAAGACCATAGCTGAGGACCAGGGGACGGGAGAAGCAAGGGCACTGAGGATGCGGGGAGGGTGATCCATGAAATGCTCCAGGGCCCCATAAGGAACTGGCTGCAGAGAGGGAAGGCCACCATTCCTGACGGTGTCTGTGAAGTGATTTCACATCCTTAGAACGTGTAGCTATCCCAGTTATTAAGATTTGACACATATGTTCCCCAATTTATGTAACAAAGCCACAGCCCAGCTACACAGAAGCAGAAAAGGGATGATTCACCACCACCACCCCACATGCCACCCTCCTTCCCTAATAAGCCGCTGCCCATTGCCCTCCGGTGTTCAGCCAGGGGCGCCATCTTTCCTTTGTTCATCTTATCCCAGCCCAAGATTGAGACGTCCATCTATTCCAGTAAGCTTGTTCTGTAATGTTACCAATTACTCCTGCTGACGGATGCTTTTGGTCTTTTCATCCCCGTTTTAAGACCTTGGATTCATCTCCTTTTACCCAAGCCCAACTTCTCAGCTCTGCTTTCTTAGAAACCTATGGTGTACTGGTTCAGACTAACCGGCAACTTTATACCATAACTTAAGAACAGTCTAGGGAAATCCTGGGCCAAAAGGTAGAAGGAGGAAACTGGAGGGAGAAGAAATGGAGAACACTAAGTCTCTAGGTCAACCTTTCCACAAACCTCACTCAGTAAAGGAACATGGTAAGGCTGGCTCACTACTGTTAACTTCGGCATCTTGTGAGCTTAGTGCCCTGACAGAGAATTCCTATCTGCCACTTAAAGACACACGCTCAGGGTTTCGACTGAAAACGGTTACAAATAACACTTTTATGAAGTAATAAAGGTAGTAACTAATGATTAGTTTCCTGACTTTTACTTTGACCAAGACCAGAGAACAAGAACAACAACCCTCTGTCCTTCCATCCTTCCACCCTCCTACCCTCCTCCTTGGAGTACGGGACAATATCCCAGTGGCTCTCAAAGTATGGGTCCCAGAGCAGCAGGAACGGCATTACCCGGGAACGCACCAGAAACGCAACTTCCCTGGGCCCCACCCTAAAGCTACCGAATCAGAACAGCTGAGAGTGCATCCAGAAATATGTGTTTTAACACGTCTTCTGGGTGATTCTGCCGCTCAAATGTGAGAACCAGTGCTTTATTCTTTGCAATGGGCACTAGACAGAGCCACAGACAAGGGGGGGCGGGGGGTCAATACTGGAAAAGGCTCTGCTGATTAGCAACAGCCTGCAGTAGGTCTGTAACAGGAATGATGTTCAACTGACAGTGCTACAAACAAGTCATCTTGTCTCATTAAACACTGAGAGGAATGGCATACAGAACAACAACAGAAAAAAGAGATGGTTATAATAACACTAAAAGGTACAAAATAAAAACAGTCTGGCCCAGAATTAGCCCTGGCAACCTGGACAGTCTCGGGAAGGGTAAAATGACCCTGTACCACCCCACACCACCTTCCCAGAGCCAGCCAGGAACCGCACAGAATGCATGAGAGCAGCCACAGACTCCAAAAGAAAAACTATTTAAAAAAACAATCAAATATTTTATTCAAACATGTTTTAATCCAGAAGACAAGTCATGTTTATAGACTGACCTGTACAGCACCGTAACTCAGCTCTCACCTCACAACGACCATCCACCCTGTGAATGCCATGCATAATACTCTATAAAGGCAAATTTTTTTTATCTGTTTCGTTAATCATAACAGTACTATGGAGGAAGTTGAAATGGGAGTGAAGGATGGGAGACAGGCAAAAAACGTTACCCAAAGTTTCTGGAATGTTCCTTCTCTCTCTAGTTACATCTGAGAGCCTAATAATTGTTCCTTCTTTCCTTTCAGTTTTGAAACGTAATCGTCCAGATTCTTCATCATCATCCTCTTCTTCATCTGACTCCTCTTTCATGTCCTTCTGCAGCTCCAAAGTTTCCATGCCTCCCTACATTGCAGACATACAAAAAACAAGAGGAGGGAAAGTGAGCTCATATTCTTTTGAATTAAATCTTGAATAATGGTTATGTATACACATGTATGTATGCACACATAAAAGCTCTTTGTATTAAGATGTCAAAATACTGCAAAATGTCCTATTTGTAAAGCCATGGGAAACATTAAACTGATCCCAGGAGACAAAATCTCAAACATTAAAATTTAACAATGTTAGAAAAAATTCAAATTCCTACTCCTGGTTAATAAACAAAGTCTTACACATTGTTACTACTTATACTTCTAAGAGAACAAACATGAATTCCAAAAATCCCTGCTGGCCTGGAGTCTAATTCAGAGCTAAACAAAGTTCAATATATTAATTAACACTAGTGTTCCATGAGCTTATTAGCATATAACCCACCCTGTAACTCACATCAGATGACAGCACACTCCTTCCCGTTAAACAGGCTCCACATTTCCTGTAATTCCTGACCCCATCTACTTTGACTTTCAATGCCAGGCAAGCGCTCCAAATCTGCTGTTGGGTTGATCTGGTTTTTTTCAGCCTCCATAATCTTTCCTGTAACATTTCTCACCCCCTTCTACTTCGTTCCACTGCCTAGTGTTTGCTCATTACCACCTCTGGCTCAGATTATTAACCATAAAACTATTTTTTTTCTTCATTCACATCACACTAAAACCAGTTTTTATCTTATATTTCATTACATCAGGATTCCTATAAAAATCCTGCCCAATCTGGTCCCAAACTAAAAGTAATTTCTTCATCAACAATTCTTTCTGCATAACTCATGTTCCCTTTGACACGAATCACTTTCACCTCATGTTACATCTTAGTGACCTACTGTTAGGCAATAAGGTAGGTACCTTCTGACCGTTAGGTTCACTTAGACTTTCGGTAAACTTGAGAAAAAAGCAAAGACCCGGAAGCTACTCCTTGAGTCTCATCATTCGTAATTCTTACAGGTCCTTCACTCTTAACAGAAAAGATACAATCATTTCGGATTCTTCCCCCAACATTTTCTGTGTAAAAAATGCACACACTCATTGCTATAAACCCTAAAGTAGAGAATCAAATGCCTGAAAATAATGAATGTAAACTGTAACTTTTAGCCTAACGATTGCAAAACCACTTTTCAGTATTCTGATACTCAGCATACTATAGAGTTTTTTTTAAAATTTTAGTCCATTTCTTTTTTTTTTTTAATTTATTTTGCTTATTTATTTTTGGCTGTGTTGGGTCTTTGTTGCTGCGCGTGGGCTTTCTCTAGTTGCGGCGGGCGGGGGCTACTCTTGGTTGCGGTGCGCAGGCTTCTCATTGCGGTGGCCTCTCGTTGCGGAGCACGGGCTCTAGGCGCAGGGGCTTCAGTAGTTGTGGCTTGCGGGCTCTAGAACACAGCTGTGGCGCACGGACTTAGTTGCTCTGCAGCACGTGGGATCTTCCTGGACCAGGGATCGGACCTGTGTCCCCTGCGTGGGCAGGCAGATTCTTAACCACTGCACCACCAGGGAAGTCCACTATAGAATTTTTTTTTTAATTAATTAATTTATTTATTTTTGGCTGCGCTGGGTCTTCGTTGCTGTGCGCAGGCTTTCTCTAGTTGCAGCAAGCGGGGGCTACTCTCTTTGTTGCAGTGCGCGGGCTTCTCATTGCAGTGGCTTCTCTTGTTGCCAAGCACAGGCTGTAGGCGCGCGGGCTTCAGTAGTCGCGGCACACGGGCTCAGCAGTTGTGGCACACGGGCTCAGTAGTTGTGGCACACGGGCTTAGTTGCTCCGCAGCACGTGGGATCTTCCCGGACCAGGGCTCAAACCCGTGTCCCCGGCAATGGCAGGCAGATTCTTAACCACTGCACCACCAGGGAAGCCCCTCCACTATAGAATTTTAAAGTACCAAAATGTTGGCATTTTGTTGGTTTGATACGATTACTTCTGTCTTACTGAATATCTGAAACCAGGAATGAGTGACGCGCGAGATGGACCCAGCTATGTTTGTGCTGCACTACGTTCAAACTGAGCAAACGTCAACTCATTTACAAAATACTCTTCTCCACCACCATTAATGCTCCAGAGCAGTGCTTCTCAAGTTCAAGGTTTATACCGATCACTGGGAATCCTGCTAAGATGCAGATTCTGATTCTGCAGGTCCAGGGTGGGGTCTGACATTCTGTATTTCCAAGAAGCTCCAAGTGAAGCCAACGTGCAGGTCCACAGAACACACTTTAAGTAGCAAGGCCACAGAGGAGGAAAAGAAATCACTACCAATAAAGCAAAGATTCTATTACAATAGTCATTTCACGTAAAAACCTACAGGAAAATGTTTACTTTTGGATCCCCGAAAACAGAAACAATAGTGAATGGATATACGAACTATGGTACATCCAAACCATGGAATGCTCTTTCGGCCATAAAAAGGAATGAACTACTGATACAACAACTGGGATGCAATCACAAAGGCATCATGCTGATTGAGAGAAGTCAAAAGGTTTATCACCCAGAAGGTGATACTCTGCGACAATTCCACATATATGACACTCTCCAAGAAACAAAACTGCACTGGTTACCAGTGATTAGGAATGGAGGGAGGGCCTGACTACAAAAAGGATGGCACAAGGTAGCTTTTTGAGAGATGGAATGTCCTAGAATGCAAACTTCTGGTCCAAGTCGCAGGGTCCACTTCAGCTTTGAACTACATCAAGGATTATACAAGCCCTGAACTAAAACTGAAACACTGCCTGGTCTCAGTTGCCTCAAGTGCAGGCCACCTGGCAACATTCACTAAGCTAGACTCGCTCCTTCAGCCACTGGTCACTACCTCTTACTCTAAATACTGGGCATCTCCTTTGCCTATGTGCTTATAGAATTAACTAACTAACCTACCTGCCAAAATGCTGACTTTCTCTGCAGAGAGATACTTATGAATGGAATATTCATACATATTCACAATATTCCATTCACAACTAAAATTCCACTGAAGGGTGGTGCTGGATAACAATATAATAATTAAATTAGCCTAAGATTATATTTTGTAAGAATTTAAATACGTATGTAAATCTCTGATTTCATTATAGACACTGCCAGAAATATTTGGAGGTTTGATCTTTAGCTATTTAATTATCTTGAAAACCTGAAACATGTAGTTGTAATGCTTAACAGAGGGTGCATATGAAAACCATCATGAAAGTTCCTTAAAAATAGCCAAGTCCACTAAAGTCTTATCATATATACTGGGTGGGCCAAAAAGTTCATTTGGTTTTTCCCGTAAGGTGGCTCCAGGAGCACGCAGTTGTCTCTAACTTCATTCAAAACAATTCTGTTAGACTGTATTGGGACAGCTGTCATATCAGCATGCATAAAAAAAAAAAAAGTATCAAAACTGTTGAATTTTTTGTGTAGCCATTTTAATACTGAAGACGGAGGACAAAAAGCAACATTTTTGGCATATTATGCTTTATTATTTCAAGAAAGGTAAAAACGCAACTGAAATGCAAAACATGATTTGTGCAGTCGTGCAGTGTATGGAGAAGGTGCTGTGACTGATCGAACGTGTCAAAAGTGGTTTGCAAAGTTTCGTGCTGGAGATTTCTCCGTTGACCGTGCTCCAGGGCCGGGTAGCCCAGATGAAGTTGACAGCGATCAAATCAAGACATTAATTGAGAATAATCAATGTTATACCAAGTGGGAGACAGCCGACATACTCAAAATATCCAAACGAGTGCTGAAAATCATTTGCACCAGCTTGGTTAAGTTAAACAAAAAAACCTTCCTGACCTATTTCTGCATGCAATTCTCTACTTAACTGCAATGAAAACATCCCGTTTTAAAACAAATTGTGACGGGCGATGAATAGTGGATACTGTACAATAATGTGGAATGGAAGAAATCACGGGGCAAGCAAAATGAACCACCACCAACCACGCCAAAGGCCAGTCTTCATCCAGAGAAGGTGACGTTGTGTATATGGTGGGATTGGAATGGAGTCCTCCATTATGAGTTCCTTCCGGAAAACCAAACAATTAATCCCAACAAGTACTGGTCCCAATTAGACCAACTGAAAGCAGCACTCGACGAAAAGCATCCGGAATTAGTCAACAGAAAACACATAATCTTCCATCAGGGTAACACAAGACCGCATGTTTCTTTGATGACCAGGCAAAAACTGTTACAGCTTGGCTGGGAAGTTCTAATTCATCTGTCGTATTCACCAGACACTGCATCTTCGGATTTCCATTTACAAACTTCTCTTAATGGAAAACATTTCAATTCCCTGGAAGACTGTAAAGGGCACCTGGAACAGTTATTTGCAGTTCTTGGCAGAAGGTAGTGGAACAGAAGGGTGAATGTGTTGTTCAATAAAGTTCTTGATGAACATGAAGAATGTGTCTTTTATTTTTACTTTAAAAACTGAAGGAACTTTTTGGCCAACCCAATAGAAAACAACTATAGAGAACACTGCTTTAAAAAACTTCCCAAAAGTTTTTAGTGCTTACAAAATATTTGACAGAGGATACTTCTTTACTATATCATGAAATACAAAAAGTATCTAATTCTACCAACAGTTAAAATTTACAAGCTGGGAAGACTGAGCAATTAAATTGTGCAAAAATTACAAGAGAAGAAAATTACAGACCAACCTCCTTCGTGAATACAGGCACAAAATTCCTTAAGAAAATAAAAGCACATGGAATCCAGCAAAAAATGAAAGGAAAATTCGCCACGACCAAGTGAGGTTTAGCCGGAAGCATAAGGTTGATTTAACATTCAAAAATCAATTTGACAAATCTTACTTCGAGAAGAATTCCAAATATATGTATATACTCTCCCCTCCCCCAGGGGTAGACCTTAAGTCCCTCCTCTCCCTCGCCTTCGGTGCAGACCAGACTCAGTTACTTGCTTCCAGAGAAGAGAGCAGAGAAAGTGAAAGTAACTTTACAGAATTACTATCTTTAACTGGCAAAGGCCACCTCACCATATAATCAAGGGTGACATTGCCAGGGAGGTCCTATACCCAGTGGTATGATGGAATGAGGACACCTAACCTCCATGGTATTCTTTCCAAAAACCCATAACCCCAGTATAATCATGAGAAAAACATGAGACGAGCCCAGGTTGGGAGACATTCCACAGGGCACCTGGCCAGTACTTCTTTAGACTGTCAAGGTCGTGAAGCTCAAGGAAAGACCAACAAACTATTACAGACCAGAGGAGACAAGACAACAATGTGGTGCCCTGGACTGGATCCCAGAATAGAAAGAGGACATTAATGGAAAAACCTGCAAAATGGAAATTAATTTGGGAATACAGTTAATAGTTTTTAAAGCCAATTTAATTCACATTAATAAAACGAGGGATAAAAGTCACAAGATTATCTCAACAGATGCAGAAAAAGCATTGACAAAATTCAACACTCATTTCTGATTTAAAAAAAAAAATCCCAGGGGCTTCCCTGGTGGCGCAGTGGTTGAGCGTCTGCCTGCTGATGCAGAGGATGCAGGTTTGTGCCCCGGTCCGGGAGGATCCCACATGCCGCGGAGCGGCTGGGCCCGTGAGCCATGGCCGCTGAGCCTGCGCGTTCGGAGCCTGTGCTCCGCAACAGGAGAGGCCACAACAGTGAGAGGCCCGCGGACCGCCAAAAAAAAAAAAAAAAAAAAATCCCAGCAAACTAGACATAGAAAAGAACTTCAATTTGACTGAAAAACCTCCAAGTAGCTTATATTACTTACTTGATGAAATATTGAATATTTAACACCTACTATGAAGAACAAGGCAAAAACCAGTGCCCTCGATGTTTCTATTCTACATAGCGCTGGAGATCGCAGCAAAAGAAAGAAATAAAAAAACAAGTAGGAAGAATTAAACTGTGTTTATCAACAGGCAACATGGTTATTACGATGTTAGCTTTCCCCCAATATGATCTAAAGATACAGTGTAATTTTCATAAAAATCCCAACCGGATTTTTAATAGATATTGACAAGTGAATTACAGAATTTATACGCAAAATTAAAGGATTGAGAATAGCCAAAACAATCTTAAAAAGGGAACAAAACTGGTGAATTACACTTCCTGATTTCATGCCACAGTAATCAAGATAGTGTAGTATTGGCAATAGAACAAAAAAGAGATTCCAGAAAGAGACCTAAACTTAAGTGGTCAATTGATTCTCAACATAAGCACTAAGGCAACTCAATGGGGAAGCCTTTACAACAAATAATGGTACAAAAACTAGATAAACTAATGGGAGAACTGAGACTCTCATACATGACTGGTGGGAGTATAAACGGTACAAACGCTTTGGAAAACCATTCGGCTGTTTCTTATAGCATTAAACACACTGCTACCCTGTCTCAGTAATTCCACTCCTAGTTAATGCCAAGGGAAACGAAAAATTACATTCACAAAACGATGTGTAAAATAAGCTTTGAGTTGTTCATAATAACAAAAACAAAACTGGAAACAACCCAAATATCTATTATCAGGAGAAAACAAATAAGCTATATCCATAAAATGGAATGAACTGTTGACTACTGACATACACGACCACTTGGATGGAACTCAAAATTGTTACGGTGAGCAAAAGAAGCTAGACACACAGCATTACATCATCACATACTGATTGCATAAATGTACGATTACATTTACATGAAGTTCTAGACTAGGAAAGACTAATTTAAGTCAACAGAACTAAGAACACGGCTTGCCTCTGAGAGGAGTCAGGACAGACTAGAAAGAAACAAGGGGGAATTTTCTGGGGTGATGAACTGTTTCTCACCAACAGAAGGATAGTAACTTGGATGTATACATGTATCAAAACACTGAACGTATACCTCAGATCTATGCCTATCACTGAATGTAAATGTTATCACAATTTTAAAAGTATTTCGAATTTAACTAGTGCAAAGATATTTTTAAACTTCTCACTTGTTCCGCTATACAAGCCAAAACCTTTTTAACCATGTTTGAAGACAAAAGCATCACTGACACTGAAGTAGCCGTATAATTAGAAAGGCTTGAGAGTTATTAGTCTTCATAATTAGGTCTTTCTAATTTGTTTCGAGTACAGTGATTCCTTTGTATTAACCAAGCAAGAACATTAGTTAAATAAAAGGAGCCACTGAAAATAGACCTTTCAACTGAAATTACTTTTTAGTTCCATAATTCAGATTCTAATGTGTACTTAAACATAACTCCTAGAAAGAAGTCATCTGAAAAACTGCAATATGCCTTCCACCTCCGTCTTAAGCAACCCAGAGCCATGAACGCTGCAACACAAGGTGGAGTGCAAAGGTTTGGTTCATCAACACGCTGCAGACAGCTAATTTAAGAAAATGGGTCAAAAAACTAGGAAGACACCAAAACACAGGTGTATGCGGCAAAATAAAACTGCTGCTCTTCCCTGAGGCCTATATAATTTATTTATACTTCTAAAAAAGATGGGAGGACAGGCCCCCAAAAGCAAAGCCTACCAAAAGGTACTGAAATAATACCTCCCAGCACCCACAACAGTACCATGCATACAAGTTCTCAATAATGATCTCTTTGACTTGACATTCAGCGATTCCACTATGAGGAAGAAAACAAGCCCAAAACATCTGTTGCCAGGAGGAAAGACCAGCACAACACCTGCCTCCAAGAAGGACTATTAAGTCCTGAGAACAAAGAGCAATACAAAGAATTTTCAGTCAGTACCAAAACAAGCAACATAAACAAGGTAATAAACAAACCAACAATCAAGGACAGAGGATAAGGAAAATGTGTGAGTGACTTTTTAAAAATATTTTTAAATACTATATATAAAATTAAATTATGGAACATACAGCTTAAAAGAAAAAGCAGATAATATACCTCTTAACAGATGGTATAAACTATGTAATCTGGATGAGAGTTTACTTTCTTCTCTATAAAGAGTCACATAGAAAACAAGCATTAAGATGTTTCCAGTGAGTTAGCAGCAACTAGAAATCACAGGAGTTAAACAAACGCAATTCTACTTCTTTCCCCTCCAAATCACCAAGGGTCAAATTTTAACCACTCTGTATTTCCCTGTTCACAAAAGTTATTTTATTCGTGGCAAAAACATTTTAAAATATTTGACACACAAAGTATAAAATAATCCCACCATCCAGAGGTGATCACTATCACCATTTGTCTTTATCCATCCAGACATGTGTTTGAGCGTCACACACACACATTTAGACATGCAAAGCTATGGAGGAACCTAAGGGGAGGAAATCTGTTAGCTTGCTCTTTTCACTTAATGCATCATGAGCCTCTTTCCATGTCCAATAGAGCAAGGGCATCCTTTGGCAACCTGCAATCCCCTGACCATCCTTTATTCAACCTTTTAGAAAAATCTATTTACATTGGTTCCACTTATTTTCAACGCTGCAAACAAATACCCACTGCATGTATCCTTGAACACATCTTAGATTAACTCTTGGATAACTTCATCAAAGTGGAATTATTGAGCCAAAGGACTTTCAGGCTTTTGATACTGTCACGAACAGTGTAGGGTCTGCAATTTTACTCTTCTTGCAAGTTAATAAGGTAGCCTGCCACTGTTTCATGGAGGCTGTGAGAAGGCACGAGACTCTCAGCCACAGACTAGGACAATTTATTACTCTTAACAATAGCAGTAGCATTTGGGTCCCGCTCCCTAAGCCCCAATTCCCATTGGGCCATCTGACGAAGAGGGCCAGGTGACCCTGTGCAAAGGTAGCTGTATTACAGGAGGGGCACTGAGTTTAGGGAACGGCTATAATGAGCAGAAGGCATGGCTGCCCCCTACTCCAGAGGAAGATACGTCTTTCCTAGATGCTGCTACAAAAACATCCTTGAAAAGACTGTCGGGAACAAAGGAGGTGCTTTGCTCCCCCAAACATGCAGAGACATGACAGAACTGTGGAAAATTCTTCTGGCAGTCAATATTTCCAAAATAATCCCCCCAACAGAATAAAAAATACCTGACCAATAATTTTGATTTTTTCCAATTTTAAGACAGGTTAGAATTCTCAACTGTTATAATTTTTACTTTATTGAATATATTTTATATACTTAGTGATCATTTGCTTATGTTATTTTTGGATTACTTCCTCACATTATTTGCCATTCTTTCTACAGGAGTGCTCATCTGTATATACGGAACATACTGAATATATTAACTCTTCCATACCGAACATATTAACTTTACTACATATATTAATTCTTAGGCTCATGTGTAAGTATTTCTTCATATTGTCTAAACTTGTTTACAGTGTTTTGGGGTATTTCTCTATGACTTTCTAAACTTGTTTACAGTGTTTTGGGGTATTTCTCTATGACTTTCTAAACTTGTTTACAGTGTTTTGGGGTATTTCTCTATGACTTTCTAAACTTGTTTACAGTGTTTTGGGGTATTTCTCTATGACTTTCTAAACTTGTTTACAGTGTTTTGGGGTATTTCTGTATGATCAAATCATTCTTTTCCTTTACGGCTTAAAAAGGCCCAATACCAAGAGTAGCAGAGTAGTGAAACCAAGACAACTTGGTACTCATTTTTACTCATTCTCTATCATGTCCTTAATCATGAAACTCCCAGCTTTAACTGAATATGCTGTCACTTAATAAAACACTATATTCACCAGTCTCCTTTGCTGTGAGGTACAGCCACGTAACTAAGACATAACTCATGAGATGTTTACACAGTGTTGTTTGAGAACTCTGGGACATGTCTTCAAAGGGTGCGCATGGTCTCATTCAGTCTTCCTGCAATCCACTGCTTGGATGTGGACCATGGTAAGACCAGCAGCCCTGGAGCTGTACCATGGAAATCTGGAAGAGGCCTGGGTACCTGATTGCCCTGTGAGGCCAATACCAGATCTGAAATGCCTTCTGGAATTTTTTGACATCAGTGAGAAATAAACTTGTACTATTTGGTGAGTTTTCTGTTTTGCAGGTAAGCCTAAGGCTAACACACCATTATTAAAACATTAGAACATTTTCTTCTAATATATGTAAAGTTTGGTGTGAATTAATCTGAGATCAATATTGGCATAAGGTACAAGGAAGGGATCTAACTTTTCCCCCGACGATTAAGCCTTCCTAAGTATGTCTGAGATATTGTTATATTAACTCATACATGTTATGAGTTCATTTACTTGAGGGCTGGGTCTGATCATTCATGTTCCTCCAAAGATAACTCTCTCCCTCAATCTCTCTGTTCAGAAGACACTGAAAATGGAAGGTAAGATTACCATTTTTTTAAACAATAATCCACTTTTGCTTCAATATTTTAATGAATACAGTTCAGGAACCAAAGTACAAGTCATAGCTTACCGGTTCCAGAAGGCACCCAAGCAAGAGCATGACACCTACCAGCATCTTATTCTTTAACTGCTTCACAATGAAGTAGTTTATATCTCCAGAGATCATTTAAAGCTTAAAATCTACAAAACCTTTTCTCACTCTAAAATATGCTACAAACACAATACATTATCCGAGTAAGGAGAAGTATTACCTAAAATGCTGAAAGAATAAATTACTGGGCGGAAAGAAAACACAATGGAATTAATTTTCCAACTACAAAATACTACAAATTAATGAAGAGGAAATGAACTAATTAATGGGCGCTGGATTCCCAGGTTTCCCTTTCAACTACTCACCCCCAGAATGACCTCCACAGCCACTTCCGTCTGTCCCCCCAACGCCTTAACAGCTTCTTAGATTTCTCTCTCAGAGATCTTTTGCCAAAACACCCTTTCACAGGTCTGACCTAATCTAGGCTCGTACTGGCTTTGCACTGGGCGGAACGTGGTGCTAAACACGACCCACTTAAATCTGGTCTCCCTGAACCTCGGTTCGGTGGCTCGTCACTCAGAAAAGAGCAGTCACCAGTAGGAGAACCATTTCTTACTTAACATCTTCTTTAGCTTTGTCTTGGTTCCTTGGGCTGAATATATTTGCCTACAATTGAAGAATCTGGGAAAAGGGAGCATTCTACTATTCTACCTTTTCTCTAAGTTTCAAATTATTTCAAATAGCAAGAGAGACAGAGAGAAAGCACAAAAAGAGAAGTCAAATTTAGCTTGTTGGGGAAAAGCAAGGAAGTGTCCCAGAAAGTGTCTGTACGTGTTCATATACTCTGTCGTAGCATTATATTAGGGAAAAGATAAGGGTAAATGTTTTGTATACTGAGTTTCTAAAGCACTGGTGTAAGACCTAAAGGAAATGACCTAAGCCAGTGAAATACCACTTTTCATGATCTCTTGGGAAAAAGAGGGAAAAAAGTATTAAGGAAAATAACTGAGAAAAAACATTATTAAGGAAAAAAAAAATTTTAACCCACAAGTTCTAAGACTATAGAATGATTTTGTGGCTCACATGCTTGACCCATGGGACAAGTTCTAAGGTTGGAAAACAGAATCTATAAGCCTCCGTCTCAGAGCACACCTCTATTCATCCAATGACATCTATTTTTCCAGACCTACTTCACAGGCTACCTCTTCCATAAAGCCTCATCACATCCCACCCCGGTTCCCCAATCCATCCTCGAGACACACACCCGACCAGAGAGGCCCCCTGTGTGAGCTGCTGAAGCATGTCCCTGAGCCTCTCTTCTAGGAGGTTTACTTCTATGTTTACATCACTGGAATTTGCCCACGTCTTCTCTCCCTTTTATGAGGCTGCAAGTACCCTGAGCACAAGAACCAAGCTTTTCAATCATCCTTGTTTCTTCAATACCTAACATAGCACCTAAATCCAGGGAACGCTGCAGTATTTTTTGAATAATGGTCAAAATTAACTAACGTTAACTAATTTGAAATAATTACAGCACTCCTTTCAAAGCACTAACATATACCGCGCATTTCAAAACATTTCTACCCACACTCCCATAAAACATTTTAAACATTCTTAATACTCAAAGGGCAAACAGCTATCTGGAAGCCACAGCTAACCAGAACTCACTGTCCAAAGATTCTAGAAAGCTCAGGGTTTTGTTTTTGTTCTTTTTCTCTAACTACACTCATACTTCAAAGAAGAGATGTATCAACTTTTTGCTAATATTAAAAAGATGCTCATTTTAAATCTGGAAGAAAAAAAAAAAAACTCCAGCAAACTTTTGGACTCTTTTTAAAAGATGAACAAATACCTCTTCAGTTTCAGGAGCAACCTGGGAATCAGTAATCTCATCTAATTCCTCTTCAGCAACACAGTCTTCCTGCTCTTTCATCCCTTGTTGCCCACAAGCCTGCAAGTATTCTTCATCCTAACAGCCATTAAAGAGAAAGTAAGTTTTTCTCATAGAGCTTTGGGGTTTTTAAGCACTTTTCACCTTCATGACTCATGCTTAGTTATGTTAGCAAATTTTACTATGGCAATTATCAGACTGAGCAGAAAAGCACTAAGCACAAAAGCAGAATGGGGCCTCCCCTGAGTGTTCGTGGGAGCAAGAGAGCAGTATGCCAACCCAATCGCTGCAGGGAGTAATACGGACCCTGCTTCAACCTCCAAGGGCCCTGACAAGTAGCTCTTCTTCAAATCCAACACTAAGGAAATATAATCTTAAAAAGAAAGTGTGTATGTGCTTGCACAGAGCAGCTCAGCAGCAGTACGGGGGCTGGAATCATGCCCAATTCGAACCATTTTTATAGCAACAGAAGACAACAAAAGTATGGGCAATTCACTTCAACTCAGGAGCTGTATTAAAATTACATGTTAGAATTAGTTTCTCCATCAGCTGCTCCCTTGAATCCGAAGGATGATTCCAGGTTTGCACGAAATGTAAGGGCATGGCAGCAGGCAGGCATCTCTTGAGGGCATAGGGAAGGAAGCAGGCAAGCTGGCTAGAAACAACAACTGCAAGGAAAGAAGGGCTCCTACAGGTATCACTACAAGTAACAAGATCTGATCCCCTCCAGGGGAGCTGAACTCCCCAGTGCCCCTGGCCACCAGCTCAAGTGAACAATAGGCAGGAAGGAAGAGCGGAC